>NC_056729.1:1777917038-1778093441 GCF_019279795.1 Protopterus annectens
TTTATTTATATGCTGGTGGAGATTTAAGTCTCTAGTTGTGACATTAGTGTATCTGTTTAACTTCAGAAGATACAGGTGATCAACTAATTTACATTAAGAAAACAGGTATTGACAAGTAAGCTTTTTATTTAGGAGGAAATGGATTATGGCCTAAGAAGAGAGGGTTTAGCAGCTACCGCACCTGGAGAAGTTTAATTATTTCAGAATCTTGCTCATGAGTGGCAGTAGAAAGGATCAGCAGATGTACGGGTAGCAGTGTATCAAACTTGAAGTGGTGAACTGAGAACCGAGTCATAGGATGAAGATGTCAGCTTATGAGGCAATATATGCACCCATCATCACCTCTGATCATAAGCTTTGAGTAGTGACCAAAAGGACAAGGAGAATCCAGTCAGTGTTTTCTCGAGATTTGCTAATTTATTCACTGTTCCACATCCAGTACTAATAATTTATTAATACTTTATTGGCATCCAGTGTCTTTGTCATGTGGAAGTATATTATCAAATCTATTTACTGAAAGGCAGTGTAATGATACAAATTTGAATGTTATTATAGTTAATGCATTTCTTTTTTCTTTTATAATGTCTATTATGCCTTGTAATGTTTCATTACATGATAAAATTATGAATGAAATGGAACATTAGACAAGCTACCTATATGGTAAACCAAACAAAACTGCAGATGCCTTCAGCAGAAATGAGATTCACAGGGCAACAGGGTGCATGTTTTGTCATAATTTTTTTTCAGTTTACATTTAAAAGCAACACCCACCTTTCAGTTTTGACCACCTACATTTTTTGATGTGACATCCAAAATTGTAATAACCAAGTATTCTGCTTATTAGCTATGAAAACAAAATTGCAACAGATAGTAAAGGCAACCACAAGGCCTTCTATAGGTATGTAAAGAATCTACACGGCAATACCCAAATTTGCTCTGAGCTGCTGCACAATGGTACCTCCTATACCGAGCCAACAGATATTGCCAGTATACTGGCAGACAGTTTCAATGCCAACCTTACCCCTCTCCCCCATCAAAGGACCAATCACAATACCAGTAGATTGCCAGGCACCCAGTATTATTGCTACACAGGCAGCACTGTCCATGGCCAAGAATACAGTTTCTATGGGACCTGACAATATCCCTGGCTGTGTTCTACATGAACTACACAGTGAACTGGCACCTCACCTAGTCTTACATTTCCATAGTGGTTGTTCCATGCCACATAGATGTTAATGAATTAAGAAGCCTAGCCTTACATTCCCAGAGTAGTTTTTAGCTCATAACATTCCATGCCACATAGATGTTAATGAGTTAAGAAGCCTAGCTTTACATTTCCATACTGGTTGTTCCACTTAACATAGGTGTTAATGAATTAAGAAGTCTAGCCTTACATTCCCATAGTAGTTTTACATTCCTCACCACATAGGTGTTAATGAGTTAAGACGCCTAGCCATGCATTCCTATAGTAGTTTTTAGCTCTTTTGCATATAAGTAACCCAAAGATGATAAGAACAAGAGCAGTTTGGGACACTTACTTGCTGCTTTTATCCATATGGGACGGCAGTGATAAACAGGGAATAAATTTGCAGTTTCCCATCCAGTCATCTAAATTATCTTGGAATGCAGTAAGGGAATTACTTTTCTTTATGTGATGAGGAAGATGGATCCATCGAAGAAGTGTTCTCTGTGATACATACCTATCCCTCCAACATATTCTATTTACGTGGAAAAAGAGATTGAGATCCCTTAAGTTGGTGTTCATGCTACCATCATACATCTGAATGTGTAATTGGTCTGACAGGATAGGGTTTGCCAAGGTTCTATAAGGGAGGCAGAGATCACCTCTTAGTGGCCTGTATGATACTAAGAAGAGGGATAAGGCTTTAACATGGCCTGCAAATTATTTGTGATTTAGGCCCTTGATTTTGACATTGAGAGAGTGTTGTGGTCACTCCAGCTTGGACAGGTGCATGCTGAACAGGGCAGTGTATTCAGTGACCAACCTGATGACAGCCAAGTACACTGGAATGATTGCATCCCTGGACACCATACTTTTAGATGCTGGCTGTTGATAAACAAGGACTGCCTTACAATAGTGGATACATGGTGATCAAAGAGCAGTTTATTGTTGATGTATGTTCCCAAATTTCTGTCTACTGGATTCACTTTCAGGAATGTGTTGTCACTGTGATAGTTACAAGGGAAGTTATGCTTGCAAAAGGATGCAACTATACATTCTTGGCATTTAGTTTTAGTGAATGCTTTTGACACCAGTTATTTGTTTGAGACAGACCCTTTTGGAGGATGTTGGTGTTTTCTGGGATGCTTATGATGGCCTCATGTCTACCTAGTACAAGTACACATTTGACATAGTCATAGTGCAGGTGGTGTAAATTGCTTGAGATGTACCTCCCTTGACTATATCAAGAGAGACCTGATGGAGATGTCAGAATATTTGTCTGAGGTAAGTATGAACTTAGCCTTAAGCAGTGTTCTAACATCATGATGCCACAATGCATTCAGGAGATTATTGACTTCAATAGCTGGCTTAACTTCTTGTGTCATTCAAATGGGATACAATATATGTCTGAGAGGAGACTGTAAACAGTCCAAACTGCTTTTCTAGAGATGAACTGCAACTATCCTCCAAGCCTTTTGTACATTAGATAAGTCCTTGCCCACCACTATAGTGCCTTTTTTTAGACAATACCCATTTTCTGAAGCTTCCAATATAACAAAACAGAATCTGCATAACATAAATGTATTGCTGTTCAGTGTTAGAAGAGTTAACAAAATGGTCCACTCCCTAGAAGTGCTCCTTACCTTGGAAAAAATGATATATGCATCATTACAAAGACTTGGTTTAAGAATAAGGAGAGCACTCTGTCAGTGCAGGGTTTAAGACCAATGAGAGCTCTTCATCTGTGCTGGGTGTAAGACCAATGAAAGCACACATTAATGCAGGGTTTAATACCAGTGAGAGCACCCCATCAGTGCAGCGTTTAAGACCAGTGAGAGCACCTGATCAGTGCAGGGTTTAAGACCAATGAATGCGCTCCATCTGTGCAGTGTTTAAGACCAATGAATGCACCCCATCACTGCAGGGTTTAAGACCAATGAGTGCACCCCATCACTGCAGGGTTTAAGACCAATGAGAGCACCCCATCACTGCAGGGTTTAAGACCAATGAGGGCACCCCTATCAGTGTAGAGTTTAAGACCAATGAGAGCCCTCCAGCAGTGCAGGGTTTAAGACCAATGAGACAACCTCATCAGTGCAGGGTTTAATACCAATGAGAGCCCTCCATTAGTGCAGGGTTTAAGACCAATCAGTACACCCCATCAGTGCAGGGTTTAGGACAAATGAGAGCACTCCATTACTGCAGGGTTTAAGACCAATGACACAACCCCCATCAGTGCAGGGCATAAGACCAATGAGATCACCCCAGCTATGCTGGGTATAATACCTATGAGATCACTTCATCAGTGCAGGATTTAATACCAATTGCAGCACTCCATCAGTCAGGGTTTAAGACCAATGAGAGCACCCCATCAGTGCAGGATTTAAGACCAATGAGACAACCCCATCAGTTAGGGTTTAAGACCAATAAGAGCATCCCATCACTGTAGGGCTTAAGACCAATAAGAACACTTTATCAGTGCATGGTTTCAATGTGGTGGGATATAATGTATGGTATGCATTGAAATTCCTCCCAAAAAAGTTGCAGCAATCAAGAAGGGTAATCCTGTTTGACAGAGACAAATAGGTGTGCTGCGAAAACAGCAGCATGTAGACACAAATTGGGCTTTTCTGTTCTCCAGTCAGCCTGTCAGCAGAACACAGTAATATGGTCATTCCAAATAAGTTGCTATGTGAGATGTTCATTTCTGACTGACTGTATGAAAATTGTTGTATTTATTCTTCCAACCATGGACAAATGCAGACTATGTACCTGGTCAAAGCTCCCGTTAACAAGGATTCAGGTTAATATCTGATATACGAGTCATTAAGGGATGAATCCTAACATCCTAATATGTGTCAAGTTTCAGAATGATTTTAAAATTAATAGATGCTGCAAGGGTAAAATTTGCTTTTGCAGCCTCTTTAGCAATTAAGATTGACCAAAACAATAGAAAGTTCATCAAGAATATTGATAATTTTCCAATATTCCTTATCCGAATTCTCTAAGAAAATCATGCAGTAATCTTAAAATAAGAGGGTCCTTAACTCCTGAGATATGAAGGCCTGCCCAGAAAGTGCCCAACTCAAACTAATCATTTGAGCAAGAGGAGTTATGTTCAAAATAAACAAAGGGAAAGATGCAGAAAGAATACAGTCAACTAAGACACTGTAGTATGGAGGGCCATAGAGAGCTTATATCTCTATTACAAAATGTCTAGGAAATCAGTATAGAAGCTAATGAATATACCTGCACTCACATAATAAAAAAGCTTTCTCAAAATAAATAAAAGGATGACAGCAAGCCGCTGAGAGGTAAATGATGAGTGTCCACAAGTGGTCATTGCTGGACTTAGCTTTTACAGAAATTGCTTATGGTTACTTTAGAACTGACTGATGCCCAAGGTTCATTTGTAGGGATGAAGCAGAATTTACTTATTTCTTCCCAAATAGACTTTCTCACAGCAGATTATATGGCTGGTTAGTAACAAGCAGAAAGATTGAGGGAATTATTTGGGGAGGGGGGTTCACCCATGTTCTTAGATTTAAATTTGGAGCTGAAAAGACAATCCCCTGACAGGGTCTTAAGATGTGTGTCACTGTGGGAGAAAGAAGTGTCAACACCATGGTCAAACATTTCATTAAATGTCTTCTTATAATAAATGCTACCTCCTGAAAGGTAAAATAAAAGCTTGCAGACATTCAAAGGGAGGGAGATTCAAAGGGAGGTTAGCATAATAGTTAAGGTGCTTACCTTACAGACACAAGGTGTAGGGTTTGATTCTTACATGAGGTAATTGGCTAGGCTTTAAATGGCCCACAAGGGCAGTTAGCCTAGTACTAATTTATGAACCAAATGCATTTGCAAACAATATGGAAAGTTTTGATTAAACCCATATATCTTATCAAAAATTATTGAGAATAAACAAACCTGATGCTGACCAACTTTTCAAATTGTATTGGTGACATTTTACAATCCAACCCAGGGATGTTTTTAGAAATATTGTTAACCCCGTGCTAGCTGTGCTTGCCAAACTAGCTATTTCTACTTTACCCCAGAAAACAGAAATAAATCTTTGATGTTTACAAACTATTTTTATTCCCTGCCATAAAATAATGTAAACTTCTAATTTTCTAAAACATTTGCTGAGATTATTCTGCTTACATCTGAGTACATCTCCCTGGTATTTAAAGGGACTTATCTATTTTATGGACTCTTGTAGCCATTGCATGTAAGATAATAACAATAAATTGGAAGAGTGAACTTTCACCAACATTTAAAGACTTCAGAAGCATGGCATTGACTGTTTCTTCACTCAGTGATTTGTTTATTTTCTTCAAATGCATCAGATATCTTAAATAAGTTATTATATTTTCATATATATTGTACAAACAACCAAAAACAATAAAAAAATATATATAAGTGAAATAACTATATACATTATCTACAGTGACATGAAATTACAATTGTAAAAGTATTCATTCTGATTAACATATGTAAACATTTTTTTCAAGAAGATACTGAGTTCATTTTTTAGACTCTCAATAAGAAAAAATCTTACTCCATGGATTGTTGCTCCGTAGATTAGGGATAATCCTCTGTTCTTTTATTTTAATTTCTAACAATGCTGTTTTGGTCAATAATATTAAGAATTCTTCAAATGAAGAAGTGTTGGACTTCCATTTCCCGGAGATGCATTTCCTAGCAACTGCTAGAATTGTCCATAGTAAATACAGATTCTTTCTCTTCATTTCTGATTTTTTGTTTACATTCAATAAAATTAGAGTCTTGGTTAATACAAATGTGTTTGTAAATATGGCTTGTAAGAAGTTATTAATATCCTCCCAAATTTTCTTGACAAAAGTACAATCATAAAAGATATTTATCCAATCAGCATTACATATTTGCAAACATCTCCAACATATATTATTATTAGAGGAGCTTAATTTGGCTAATTTGTTAGGTGTCTAAAAAGTTCTATGCAGAAACTTCCATGTATATATACTCCAAATGTGTGCATTAGATGTTAATTTAATGGAAAGTAGTAAATTAGTTTTACTCTAAAAGCATAGATCTATTGATTGTCCTTTGTTAATGAAATTCCAAAATTTCTGTTGAGATTTTACTTTATAACTGATTAAAATTTTATATAATCTTGAAGTAACATTTTCTGAATTATGATTGTTATAAATGATTTTGTTTAGATAATTTATAAACTTGGGTCTATCTTTGAAAGAAAAGTTATTAATTATTCTGCATAGATCTTGTGAATATGTCAAAACACTTTGAAGTACTAGCCAATCAGAGGACAATAAATCTTATGTAACTATTATGTGTTGAATATTTTTAACTTTTTGATTATTCATACAATGCTGCCAAATCTAATTTTTTTATTTCCCATATGTTGAAAATATTCCTATGTAACTTGTTATAAAAATTCTTTGTTATGCTAAGAGGTATTAATAATTCTAACCAAAGTTTGATGTCTATGCTTGCATTAACACATTTTCAAAAATAGTTGAAGATAGAAGTTATATAATTTAATTTAATAGGTTTTAGTAAATTGTATTGTATATTTATACATAAGATATACCATAATTTATTGGATTGATCAAACTGAAGTTTTTTTAGTGTGGGATTTTCATTTAAAATAATGATAGAGTTTAATGATTTCCCACTAGATGAGTAATTTGGATCTATCCAGTTTATAATCATTTTAAAAATGGATGCTTTGATATAGGTTTCTACATCAGGAGAGTTAATCCCACTTTGTTCCCATGGTCTAATATGCTGAGTAAAAGCTATTCTATTTCTATTTGGATACCAGAGAAATGTTAATAAAAGTGTATTTATGTCTTTCAAAAGACCATTATCTGGTAATGTAGGGATAGCATGAACTAAAACTGGAAGTAATATCATCTTTATTAATTGCAATCTGTCTTCGAAAGTTAGAAACATTTTATTCCATTTTACTACGAGTGTTCATAGTACTTATGATATAATTTATAATTTGTAGTTAAAGTTTCATCTAAATTTTTGCATAAAATAATGCCTAAATAGTTTAAAGTGGATACTTGTTTACCAATTATATGATCCCCATCTATTAGAAGTTCTCTACTGTTATTCAGCACTATGTAATTAGACGTCATTTTGTTAAAATGAAGACCTGAAATTAAATTGAATTCCTCAACTTGTTTGTCTAATTCTTTTAGAGATTTTTTGAATTAAAGTAAGAAGCACATCATCTGTGAATAACATTCCCCAGGATTCACGAAGCCTCCGTGTAAGAGTTATAACTCTTACACGGAGGCTGCAGTTAAACTGAGTGATGTCAGCATGCTCTGCATATTCATGAGAGCATGCTGAATCACACCCAAGTCGAACACGGCCGTGTAAGACAGTAGGGGGCGTGTCCGTAGGCTGATCCCTGCAAGCGGACACGCCCCCAGAAGTGTAAAACTGTCCAAAGTACACACCCACAACAGAGCCCACGCAAATGTGAATAAACACAACACAACACATGCCCCTACAGACTATTAAACATAAAAGAAATATAAATGTACATGTCATTTTTTTAAACTGTAAAGATGTTTAACCGTGAGTGCGCGTTTGCTGGCGTGCCGTGAAGCGCAGCTAAAGTTAGCAGTCAGTGGGAAAGCATATAAGAACTACATATGCAAAATAAGCCAGGAAGCAATAGCGAGCGGTAGAGATGCTGGCTGCAAAGCAGGCATTCATGGTTCGAGCCCCACAACGCAAATTTTTTTTCCCCAAAATAAGCAGGAAACAAGTCCCTGACACATATATGTACACATAAAACCAGAATATATGTAAAATGCAATGTAATAGCCTATTTATATTGAATAAATGTGAGCCAAATAATTAATACAAACTGCCAGATATTATGTGGCCGTAGATAAGCATAGGTTTAACTGGTGCAAAATGAGTGCCTGTAGGCGAGCAGTGGTTTACCACGCTAAATATATGTGCCCCTAATTGAGCTAAGCGGCATATGCGTGCCAATAGCCAAATCAGTGTTAAACTGGTGTGCCCCGTTTGCGCGGAGGTGCGCACCCCGGAAACGAGCGAACCGACGGGCAACGTTGAGCAAGCCGTATCCAAAATGCCTTTACACAGACACACCCCTCAACATGTCTAGACAGTCCTGAAAAATAAAAAGCAGTGGCCAGGTTCGAACCCAGGATACTATACACCAAAGTCAAGGGACAGAACCACTAAGCCATGACAGCAGGTCATAGAAATGCAATATCAGCTCATATATAGGAATGAATACAAACAACAGCATGACAATGCAGGTTTACTGAAGTTGATACAATTCCAAACTGGCCAATCACAGATATGTGCGGGAAAAACGGACTATATAAGCCCCATAGGCGGGAATACACAGCATAAACGATTGTAGAACAGACCTGCAGTTAGAATGTCAGGTGTAGGTGAGGGTAGTCACTTCCGAGCGCAGAGGTGGGGTGTTGAGGAGTCCAGGTACATGGCCTGGCTCCTAGTCCATAACCATGAGGCCCAACTCATGCAGGGCCAGGTCCTTTGGGGAGCGTACAAGGCTGAGGCGTGGGACCAGTTGGCTCATGAACTCACCAGTGCCACAGGAATTCCTCGGACAGGTGAGCAGGTCCGTCACCACCATGCGGACCTGAAGAGACGTAAGCAGGACCAACTGACCCGTTGGATCCAGGAGGCCCGGCAAGCACCCAACGCCCCACCACTGAGTAAGTATAAATTAATTATGTTTGTAGAAAGTTAAACTACCTGAAATCATGGAGATGTGTATTCCAATATTACTTCATTTATATTACAGCTGCAGGTGTCCGTTCTGCGAACCGCAGAGCCTATGCTGATAGGTTGGTGCGGTTGCGCCACCAGGCAGGTCAGTAATCCACAACTAGTAACTGTAAATATGTATAAATGTATGACAGTTAGCATAAGAGTGCAGTGTATCCAGGAAGGAATTAAATTTGCAACTCACAGAGTGTGAATGTTTATGCAAGTATTGCCTGATTACAACAGTTCCCAGCCTGTAAGATGAAACTAATCATGAGACTGTCCAACACATATTTGTAAATAAAACTGCACTGCCTGTAAGAAATTAGTACACAAACAGCAGCAGCAGGTAGAGTATAGCTGCAGAAGAGGAGGAATCCACCTGTGTGAGATGAATACATGTGGAAACCCTGAAACATGACTGAAGTGAGAGTGCTGGAAATAACTGCAATAATTCTGTTAAAACAAGTCAATAAAGCCTAGAAGTACCAGTTTGAATAGTAAAATGAAAGCAAGTGAGAGAGTGTGAGAAAGTGTCAGGAATACAGCACTACAGTAGTAATAACCTCTGAATAAAGTATACTGCAGTCAGGACAGAATTAAATGCATGTGAGACCCCAAACCAAACAGAAACATCTGTTCAAAGTGTTGCTGCATGTGGAATGTGTACACCAAAATCTGGATATGCTGCTCCCAGTCTTAAATATGCAGATAGGATGACTGTTTTATATTCTAAACATCCACACCTGTCCACAGTTATAGAAATAACAGTCAACAGGAGATGTATCTGCACAAATTTCGATATGACTTGTGTATGAACAGCAATAAAATGTAGACTTATGTTGCAGTAACAGTCCCATCTGCAAGGTTAGGTAGTTAATATATAGGACACTGTAGTCAGAACAGTAGTGTGTATATAACTGTAGCTATTATAAATGTACAGCATATGTGGGTGTATCTGAAGGTGTTAATAATATATGTCTGATTTACCCCACCCTCTAACCATCTATAACCCATTCCACGGGAAAATGGTATGTGCAATCACAATTACCACCCCTGGACATCTGTCCTGTTGGGTCATATATACTTGCATGTCTGTTGATGCATCCGCCTGCTCATACATCCACACCTGATGGCCTGTTGCCATCAACCAACCCTGCATGTTGTTGGACTGTGTATTACTGTTGAAATTATGCATGTGCTTTGCACGCTGTTCAATGGTGTGAATAACTGGGTGTGTGGTTAATGGGAATACTAATGCATGCTGTTAAAACTAACTGTGAATGTTTTTTATATGTCACTAACCCAAACTGTAATGACATAATGCAAAACATAGAACGACAGGGAAGGCGGGTTCCGGCGGATCCACCTCTCCCACCTCAGCTGGCGAGTGCACCTGGCACTAGTGCCGAGTCCGGACCCTCCTCCGGTGGCCCTGTGCCACCTGCGGGTGGAAGCGCTGCAGGGGACGGGGCTCGCCCCCCCTCTGCAAGTGTGGCCGGAGGAGATCCACCACTCACCCTCCATAACGTCCGGACTGTGGTGCGTAGGGAGATTCGGGACTCTGTCCTCGAGCCCCTACGCCAGCTCGAGGCACGGGTGGCGCAACTAACGGGCTTGCCCGTTGCCCGCCTACACAGCCCCAGCACAGCCCGTCCTGGGCAGTGAAGGAACAGTGGCAACTGCCTATGGGTGGGGATATCAGTTCCACTGTTGCCATCTGTGGGCTCATGGGCTCTGGACATCCCAACCTCCGTCCCCGTCATTTGTGTAGCCCCCACACGTGTCATACAGCGCCCCTGTATGCGTCTTGTTTGTCTTGTCTGTTAACCTACCCAACCTACCTCCCCAGCTGTACCGACTACCTTCACCTGACATACCACTCTCACCTGAAAAAAAAAAAAAAAGCGCACTCTGTACCCGCAAAAAATTACGCCCCATACATAGCTGCCCATTCCGCACATGTCCACCGGACATGGAACCCATCAATTCCAGTTGGCTGTACAACAGGTATTATTGTTGTCCTGACACCTCTCTCAGTGGTGGAAGGTTTCAAATGTCACACCAAATTACATACATATGCACAGCTGTTGCTGCTGAAGAAATGGGCAGCTATGGGCCTTACCTACATCCCTCCTGCACATCCCAAGCTTGTTTCCCTACTGTCTTACCCTCTTTGTGACCCCTTTTTCACCACTTTCCTGTCTCCCGTTTCTTTTCTTTCAAAGAAAATAGCGCTGGTGTGCGGTAAAGCGGAGCTAACCGCCAGTGCGCATGCGTGAGCTCAGCAAACCAGCGCTAACCCGGTTACAACAGCTTAAAAGTGCCTTAGTCACTTTGATTGACAGGTCCTGAACTCAGTTCAAAAGAAAAATGAAATCCCACTGTGAGTCCCGAACCCCGGACCTTGGCAACTATAGTCTGCATGACTTACCACTAAGCCATGACTCTTACATAGAAACACTGTGCTAAAGTAAATATATCATTTAACAGTAGGAATGAATGTACAGGGAATATTTTTTTTTTTTTTATTTTATTTATTTATCATTTGTTGACCGGGAAAGTCCGACTAGGTTTCACAGAGCCTGTTCTCAGCGGAGGCCCGGGGAGAAATGCTCCAGATGCATGTCTTTGGAATATAGATGTGTAGTACACAAAGCATGACATTTAGAATCACAAACAAAACTGGTGTATTTCCATAACAGTAGTGTGTGAACAGAAACAGCCATGCTAGTTGGAAGCTAGTAGGTAATAATGTCACCATAGCACCTTGCAAGACACACACATACTCACAGCAGGAGAAGCACTGCCCATACCCCACAACCCCTTACAGGAACACATCTGGACCAAGTAATAACATATGTGGAGCAAAGGCCCAAAAACAGGGACACATTACAAATGAAGTTACAACAAATGCAGACAGTTCAGAAAGTAACAGGGTCTACACCTTGTGGGATGTTTGGAAGGGTATGCAGTCTGGAACTTGAATGTTTGTCACCATATCCTGACTTGAGGCCAGAATGACCTGCCAGATAAAGGTGTGCATGAGATAATGACCAAATTTCCAGGCAGACATGTGGACAGCCTGCAAATATCTGTACACATGACGGGTACAATACCACCATATTTGAATAGCTAAGACCCTAGACATAGCAACAGTGAATGTCGTACAGGGATGCCCCACAGACCACATGTGAAATGTACAAACAGTAGGCAGAAAGGTGTAACACATGCAATGGCAACTATGGGTTCCCGAAAGTATTCACCACTGCATGGCAGAAAAGGTGTAGCAATACCTATGCTCATGCTAACCCACAGTCACACCTGCAGCATACCAGACATATTAATGGGTGCACACCACTGATATGTACCATTCCATGAGGCACATAACCGTGAACCTGAAAGCCTCTGGGGCCTGCTCAGCAGCATACCCACATATGCTAATAGATGTCAAGGCCCACACCATGGCCAGACCACACTGCATGCTGTAACACCCTAGCAGATATAGCAAGCATTCCAGGCTGTGAATGTACATGGGAAATAGGAAAGCTACAGCAGCACACAACAGTCAAGACACCTAGCAGGCACACCAGTACTGATAGTGAAGGGCAACTATCGAAGACGAGCAACAGAATGCAAGCAAAGGTGAAAGGAAAACACACACACACACACATGCACACATCAACAATAGTAGTAGTTGTTAGTGTACATACACAGTCAGTACAGGAAACTGGAGAAATGAATGGAGGAATGTTAACCCACAACCCACAGAGTACAATTAGAGATACCAACCTTTACAGTCACAGAATGTTGTCCACAGCATAACAGCATGGTCCCTGCCATTAACATCTGAAAGGGCTACGCCTATTCCACACACCCTTATATAGCACAGTTCTGCAATCACAGTGAGAACTGCAATCAGTACACAACAGGCTGCATGCAATTAGCAAATGCTGGCTAACAATTGGTGCAGAGGCCATCACATGGGCATATGCAGATACCTACAAAAGTATGCTGTAGTCCATGTCCACGCATGCAATAATTACATTGCACCTGGAGAGAGACAGAGAGACAGAGAGACAGAGTGAGAGAGAGAGAGAGAGAGAGAGGGAGAAAGGGACAACCAGAACCATACTGCGAATAAGCTGACAGACAGCAATCACAGCAACAGCTACCTGGAAGCTGCAAAAGTGAACCAGAGCAGCAGGACAGTGAGACAGACATTCGCAGACACAGCTGTGACTAACACAGGTACTGTAAAGTAAAACTATCAAGGTGTACATACTGTGAACCCTCCATATGTGTTATTGGGCTGTATCCATATGTATATGAAGATGTGTAATGGGCAGGGGATATACAGCACCTATCAGCGAAGGCTGTACATACAGTTGTATGTGTCAGCATCTATGTGCACATATATATGTCGTCTGATTGTAGGTTGTACTGCCATGTACTAATTACATTACAGAGCTATGTATGCTTAGCAGTATGTTAGTGTGTGTATACAGTAAGGTAGACATATATGCTGACATACCTGTCCAACATATGGCCATGTAGTCATGTCAACATATGTATGTGTAGATATCCTATATGTACATGTGTACATATGATATCCACATATGTGTACATACATAGAGAGAGAGATGTAGGACCACATAGACAGATGCTGATAGAATGTTGTAGCGACATAACTATGTAATGCACACATGCAGAGGTAGAAATATGTAGATACATATACATAGACAGACTGATCTGACCACCTACAGGTATGATTGTATATGCTGACCTGCAACACAGCCTGCCCCCCCTGTCGCCCACACCCCTCTGTGCCCCCACATCTACAGCAGAATATGTACAGCAATATATATATCTGTGCAAATGCATACACACATATGTACATGTATACAGACATAGACATATAGACATATCTTAATACATAGATATATGTATAGAGAGAGAGAGAGAGATGTATACAGAGCTGGAGTGAGGCACATGTGTACAGATGTATTGCAACTGGTGCCTGGGGACTAAGGCACGGAGTGAACAGCAGTGTCACATCTGGAGTATCATACCACAGTCCAGACCACCTACACAGGTAACCACCATATAAATGAGTGTCCGCCCACCACTGCATGTGTCAGGGGTGGTCAGGGTCGGACATGTGTACAATAGTGGCCCCAATGAAAGTAACAGTGGCACACTATCCCTGGAACAGCTGTACATGGTATGTGTCCACCCACATGGTCAGTCAGGCATGGACATGTAGGTCAGTGTACTCCCCACAGCACGTAATGTATGCCATGGTATGGACCTCACACGACAGCAACAGATATGTAGAAGGACACAGTGACATGTACAACACGGTGACAATGCACCCAAACACAGTACCATTGCACAGTGACTGTCACCACCATAGAGTACACGTATGCTTCCATGTACAGGTTACCACCCCCAGATGCACATATGGAGCTCACACCCATGATAGATGACCAACAGGCAGTGTACCACCGGCCACCATACACGACCCACCTGTCTGCTGTGTGTGATCTGTGCCACTCCAATTTACTGCACATGTGTAGGCACGGGTTCAGACTCACTGACAGGACACACCCTGCAACAAACCACACAGTGTTACGATGCGAGACTCCCCATGTGTACATGTCACACATACCCCTGCTGCATGTCACTGAGATAGGTAATATGCCATATGTGTCACCCTGTGTCACTGTGTGTCGGCAGCAGGTACCATCACACCACATGTGTCACAATTGTCAGGTTAGCAGAACAGTACGCTGCTGTAGACATGGGGGCATTAGCATATTGCACAGTATCGGATTACAATGTCATGTATTGTGTTGTATTGTATTGGTATGGTGAGGTGCCTCCTGCATGGAGTGGAACCACTGGTGCTGTGCTCCAGTGTACAGGTACATACCCTGTAGTCCAGGTAGTGTAACATAGCACCTGTATATGTGTGTTTAGCGCCTGTCAGAGGGTATGTAGCATGCAACTGGGGATACCAGCAGGTCCCGGCCCATGTCGTGTAGTCTGTTCACCTGTGGGTGTCTCTCACCTGGATAACTGTGATGTCCTTGAGGTTAGGGTCAGCAGGGATACCCATGCCTTAATACAGGGGGAGGGTGGGGTGACACCTGCACTGACCCTGTCCGCCACAATGTGGTCTAGCTGTGGTGTAGGTGAAATATGTGTAGTGTACTAACCATGGGCATAGAGGATGGGTCCTGACCAGGTTGCTAAATAGGTCAGGTAGGCCTCCTGGTCATCTGCAGTATCACGCTTGATGTCCCACTCAACATTGCCCATGTGGTCAGTGTGATGGGAAATAGATCCTTACCAGTGCTGCTCAGACATACCCTCCCTTCAGAGACTGATGCTCTGTCTCGTAGTAGCTTACATCAAGTGTGATACAATCAGTATATGTCTGTGGTTCGACGGACAGGATGCTGTCCCTTTGTGGACAGTGTCCTGGACATATATGGGAATGCATGAGCCATGTGGTCTTGGAGATGTCTGTAGAAAGCAATTGTGTAGGGGTCAGCATTGTGTGATGTCTCTGACACTGGCCCAGTGGTCTGTAAGGATACCATATCAGTGTTACAAAGTGTAACGCCTGTATCTGTAATGTTGTGCACTGTAGCCATCTGTGCTGGTGGTGGAGGTGGGATATGTATATCCAGGGCAAGCAGGGTGTTGTCAGCTCACAGTAGTTGCCGTACGCCATACAGTACCTAGACACAAACACACAGAGTGAGGAGGTGCCTCACCGAATTTGTGTTCTGACTGCTGCTGTCCAGTAGTATGTCGTACGTAGCCTGGCAGGTACTGTACAACAGTTGATGGCCGAGCACTGCTACCTGGCCATCTACATGTGTATCCACCAATAGACAGACAGCTGCCACATATGTGTGATATGTGTTATTATGACAGTCAAGTAGCATGTGTATTATGTGTGCCAAGGTCTGCCAACATAGATTGCTGATACCATGTTATCTTTCTTCCCAGGTACATGGCCCACCCGAGACATGCAACATACTCCGTGGCTGAGGATGAGGAGATACACCAGAGCCTGGTGCGGGACTATGCAACACTCTTTTCCGCACCAGCCAGAATCAGCAGGTGAGGGCTGCACTGTGGCAGGACCTTGTCCAGCGGGTAAATGATATAGGCATGCATAATAGGACATATGAGCAGGTACGACATCACTGCAGTGATTTGATTAGACATGTCCGTCAGCGTGCATCAGATATCCACAGGCAACAGGTCGCCACAGGTGGTGGGTGGCTACACATCCCCCACTCACCAGACTGGAGGGACTGCTCCTGAGTGTAGTGGCTCCAGTCCACCTGCAACACCAACAGCAGCAGACATGTGTCATAATGGAGGCTGGAGCCGCACAGCAGCAGGACACTGAACGTGCAGGTAATATGTCACATGTGTAGTTGACTGTTGTGTACACTGGTAGTTAATGCATGTGTGTGGTGTGTCCTTTGTTTGTAGCTGCAACCATAGTATTAAATATGCAAGTGTGATATCCGCAATATTAGCTGCAGACCGTTTAAAGGCGACTGTGGTTCACCTGACCTGTATCATACTCCGTACTATTGGCACAGTTGTGCCCACTAACATTAGTTTCCTCCTGTCTGCAGGACCCTCTGGTATCACTGCAGTGCAGCCTATCCATGCTGGTGAGTGTCTATTTACTTTACCTGTTAAGATGTTGTTAGTAATAGTACCTTTTGGCACACTTAGTGGTGCCCCTTGTATGCATGTAGGTGTGTCTGTGTCTGTGTGTCAATATCACGCATACTGAGTACTGTTCAATTGTGTGAAACTGTGTGCACGTGTGCATGTGTGCAAGTGTGCAAGTGTGCAAGTGTGCATGTGTGCATGTGTGCATGTGTGCATGTGTGCACCTGTGCATGTGTGCATGTGTGCATGTGTGCACCTGTGCATGTGTGCATGTGTGCATGTGTGCATGTGTGCATGTGTGCACCTGTGCATGTGTGCATGTGTGCATGTGTGCATGTGTGCATGTGTGCACCTGTGCATGTGCATGTGTGCATGTGTGCACCTGTGCATGTGTGCATGTGTGCATGTGTGCACGTGTGCATGTGTGCATGTGTGCATGTGTGCACCTGTGCACCTGTGCATGTGTGCATGTGTGCATGTGTGCACCTGCGTACATGTGCGCATGTGTGCATGTGTGCATGTGCATGTGCGCATGTACGCATGTGTGCATGTGCATGTGTGCATGTGTGCATGTGCATGTGTGCATGTGCACATGTGTGCACCTGTGCATGTGTGCATGTGTGCATGTGCATGTGCATGTGTGCACCTGTGTGCATGTGTGCATGTGTGCACCTGTGCATGTGCATGTGTGCATGTGTGCATGTGTGCATGTGTGCACCTGTGCATGTGTGCATGTGCATGTGTGCATGTGCATGTGTGCATGTGTGCATGTGTGCATGTGTGCATGTGTGCACCTGTGCATGTGTGCATGTGTGCATGTGTGCATCGCTGGCAGTGTGAAGACATTGTAAACTGTGTTTCCTGTTTACTTCCCACAGGTTCTGTCGCTGCTCTGGTGTTATCTAGCAGGGAAACTGAGTCAGGTGCCGTGGGTACTGCCACTGATGACATTGTTGTAGTGGCACAGGACGGTATGCCAGGGTCCGCCATTGGTCAGCCAATTGACAGTACACAGCTGTCAACACCATCCATGCGCACAGTTATCCTGCCATTACACCCCTTGTCACCACTGTCCCTAGGTGATGGACAGCATACAGTGGGCATCGACCAGGGTAGTGTGGTACCTGCGGCACATGCTTCCCCACACAGCAGCCATGGGCATGGCCCACACATGGTACCACACAGACAGTTGTCCAGGGGTTCTCGTGGGAGCATCCATGGGCGTACTGCCCCTGGCAGACGTGCCCACAGAGGACTTACAACCTCAGCTATGTTCCGGACTGTCATGCAGGCACAGTCACGTATGGAACGGTACACCAGACAGGGTCTGAGGGAGCTGACAGCATGTCGCACAGCCATGACCGACGGTATGCGTGACATTGCGGCCGCCATCCGTGATTTCACCAACGTCATAGACAGACGTTGTGGGGACATATTAGACCGTCTCAACAACTACATGCCCATGAGCCAGGGTGATGGTGGGCGGTTGCGTCGTCGACGTGGCGTATGCCAGCAACAGCAGCAGCTGGCAGTCGGCGTGGACGACAACAGGGCCGCGCCCGTAGTGCCAGCAGCAGCCCCAGCAATGCTGGTTCTGTGCTGTCATCAGACCGCCCCAGGAGACCACGCGTGCACGTGGCTCTGGCCAGGGCCGACAGGGCTCTGTGTCCAGTCAGCGAACACCTGCTTCCGATGACAGTACCCAGTCTGGGTTGGTCCCGGATACGGTCCGTAGCACCCCTGCAAGGCACAGGTACCGTGTCTGTGCCCAGAGACACTGATCTGTATGGCCTGGCAGGTACAGTCTGTGGCTGTCCACAAACACCAGTAAATGGCAGCCATGAGGTGGAACTGTGTGCATCCATACACACATGCAATATAACAACACCTAGGGCTAACGCATACACGCACACACTGCAGCAACACTGCCCCACCTTCTAATGCTGTCCCTCACCAACACACATACACATACATGTCAATTGGTGGTATGGGTGGCTGACCCAGGTATACCAGGTTCACACCCTGTGCATATGATGAAACTGTGCCACCTCCTGCAGTCTGTAACAACTGTGCAGGTACAGGTTAACATGTTACTGATGCACAGGGTGACCACATAGATGTGTAGTAATAGTATCATGTGTTGTACAGTACTGTGTGCTGATTTCATTGTGGGTATATCACAGCATGCCTGATGCAGTATTTGTGTGATTGTCATGTCCTGTTGTCTACACCCATGGTAAGTAACATAGTGTATCATCTGCACATGTTGGCATACTAGTGGTAATGATGTCAACAGCAGCCTACATACATAGGTAGCACAGGGGATGGGTAATGACTGTAGTAGCACACAATGATGGACATGTGAATTACAAGTGGCATGTTGGCCACACTAGACTCTGCAATGCAGATGTGTGAGGACGTTGATATGTGTGCATAACTACACAAGTGGTACAGGACACATAGGTGCACACTAGCACTGCATGCACACACCTCCTACCATACTAGACAGCCCCAACACACATAACAAACTGTCACGGGAGGGAGAGTCCCCATACATGTCAGGGATACTGTGGTGGCACGCCAGGGAGCATACATCCTACTAAGTATGGCACCACTGTGAGAAGGATCGGTGTCTGTTATTTGACATGTGTATTACTGCAGGTACGGGCACATGGCTTTATATCCAGTTGTTGTACATCCTGACAGTACATGCATGTTCCGTACACTTGTGTGCACTGAGACTGGACCCTGGCCATCTGACCAGTTTGTTTCCATGTACGTGTGCATAGCGCCTGCATATGTGCAGTGTTACCTTATGGAACTGGTACAGCTTGTTTGTTGTACAATGGACTACATGGAGCACTGTTCACTGTACCTTTGTTTGCATGCATGTTTGCTTGCAATTACCCTGGAATACCGATCACACCTGCAATGCATAGTTATAGGGCTTCTGTGGACTCCTAGTGCCATCTGTGTAGCCTACTGTATGTATGGCCGTGTCCCACTTGAGAGGTTGCTACTGTTTGACCTGTTCACATGTACATTGACTGTGACACAGTGCATATGACCTGCCTGACATGTGTCCACGTGAGCAGTCATGTATGCTACTGCTAGGTAGACACAGGCACTACACCTTCGCACATCCATCTCCTGTTGAACTACCTGCTTTGCTAGGGACAGCCTGCACCTGTCACCCCTGGCCTATCGGATATTGGCAAAGCCTCTTGCTACCCCCATAGTGGCTATGTTAGGCAGGGCTCACATGACAAACACACCTTCATAGGTATCACAAGGGTTAAGACACTAAGAGCAATGCTGCACAACGCCAGATGTCTAATCCTCCACATGCATGCACCCAAAACACTCCTTTGCAGGGGAAACATTGATATGTGTGCAGTAACAGATGCCTGGTTCAGAGCTACTGGAGGCACACCAGCACTACCAGGTGTAACCGGGTTGATTCCTTTGCTACAGTCACCAAGGCCATTGCCGAGGGGAAGGTGGTTCACACAGCCTACCTGGGCCTTGCAAACGCCTTGGCAACAATACCACACTTGGGCATTCTAGGCAAGCTCACCATCCTGAATATGAGCCTGTATGTCACTAGATGGATTGCACAGTGGCTCATGAACAGAACACACATGTTTAGCATTGCTGGAGCCATGCCACACCCCATAACAGTTCCAGGATGTGTCCCAGAAGGCTCAGTCCTGGGACCCTCTTGTTAGGTACATATTTATTGGAGGTACAGGCCAACACGGATGAACTGTGGCTGTCCAGATATGCAGATGACTGCAAACTGGACAACATAATCGACTACCCAGCTGACACAGGCATCTACCAAAGGGCATCGGAGCAACAGACAGCTTGTGCCAGGCCCATGGCCGTCTGCTGAACAGTGTGTAGGAGGGGACTGTGTATCCTGTAGTCTGTTCACCTAGTTACCAAAAGGGACATTGTCCCCACACACACTAACCTCCTCAGCCAGAAACACACAGTTGCCAATTGCAGGATTCAAACCCCTATCTGACTGTTATGACACGTGAGAGGCATTAGCTGAGCACGCTATTTGCATTACTGGGAGTTTTCTTCCCTGCTATACTTATGGAGTGCTGACATCATCAGTATTTAGAAAAGGGTATGGGCATCCTGTAGTGTCCTATCCTATTTGCCAAAAGGGACACGTCCCTTGCACACTAACCCCTGACACAAACACACACACTTGCCATTCACAGGAATCAAACCCCTACCTAGTTATGTTATGACACCTGGGACGGACGCATTAGCAGAGCGCTATTCGCATTACTGGGAGTTTTCCTTCTCATGCTCTACTTATAGGGTGCTGACATCAGCAGTGTGTAGCAAAGGGGAGGGGCATCCTGTAGTCTGTTCACCCAGTTTCCAAAAGGGACTTTTCCCTCACACACAAACACACACACTTGCCATTCACAGGAATCAAACCCCTATCTAGTTATGTTATGACACTTGAGACGGACGCATTAGCAGAGCACGCTATTCGCATTACTGGGAGTTTTCCTTTCTCATGCTCTACTTATAGGGTGCTGACATCAGCAGTGTGTAGCAAAGGGGAGGGGCATCCTGTAGTCTGTTCACCCAGTTTCCAAAAGGGACTTTTCCCTCACACACTAACCCCCACACACAAACACACACACTTGCCATTCACAGGAATCAAACCCCTACCTAGTTATGTTATGACACTTGAGACGGACACATTAGCAGAGCGCTATTCGCATTACTGGGAGTTTTCTTTTCTCATGCTCTACTTATAGGGTGCTGACATCAGCAGTGTGTAGCAAAGGGGAGGGGCATCCTGTAGTCTGTTCACCCAGTTTCCAAAAGGGACTTTTCCCTCACACACTAACCCACACACTTGCCATTCACAGGAATCAAACCCCTACCTAGTTATGTTATGACACTTGAGACGGACGCATTAGCAGGCATTACTGGGAGTTTTCCTTTCTCATGCTCTACTTATAGGGTGCTGACATCAGCAGTGTGTAGCAAAGGGAGGCATCCTGTAGTCTGTTCACCCAGTTTCCAAAAGGGACTTTTCCCTCACACACTAACCCACACACACTTGCCATTCACAGGAATCAAACCCCTACCTAGTTATGTTATGACACTTGAGACGGACGCATTAGCAGAGCGCGCTATTCGCATTACTGGGAGTTTTCCTTTCTCATGCTCCACTTATAGGGTGCTGACATCAGCAGTGTGTAGCAAAGGGGAGGGGCATCCTGGGTGTGGTTTCCTGTTTGCCAAAAGGGACATTTCCCCCACACAGACCAACCTCACACACAGACAGATGCACACACGCACACACACACACACACACAGGATTTGAACCCCTATCTAACTATGTCATGACACCTGAGACGGACGCATTAGCAGAGCGCGCTATTCGGATTACTGGGGAGTTACATTTCTCCTGCTGTACTTCTAGGGTGCTGACATCATCTGTGTTTGGAAAGGGGAATGTGCATCCTGTGGGGAAGCGGACACCAAGCACACTATGGCTAAGCTGTCATTCCCTAGGGCAAACAGCCTATTGTTGACCTCTACACCATTATGTTTAATTGTCAAATGCACATTATTTGTTGCTAACAGACTGTTTGCATATATTTATTGCCATAGCATTCCCTGCTGGTATGGACAACCTCTGCATCTATGGAGGGGATCCACTATATCACGTATGTCTCTGTAGTCATGTCACTGTGTGCACTGGGCAGACTGCTGTGCTGTGGTTGGACCCTGGCATAACACATGACAATACCAGATACGTGTGTCCCACTGCTAAAACAAGATTTGGACTGTGTGAGCATGCCCAGTTCAGCCTTCCCATGGCATGTTGTCAAAGTGTGTGAGCATGCCCAGTGTGATTATTCCATATGTTGGACTCTGCAGCCCACCACATTTGTGGATGTGTGTGAACTTCACAAACTATCACCCGTTCATGGTTGTGGGTTGTGTGTCATGTTGTGTAGTTACTGTACAACTGCTTTGTGTGTCAACACAACAGGATTATACTGTGCCTGCAGTGTTTGCATGGGATACTTTGCATGCAGTCGTCAACATCCTTTCACACTGACCTAACACTGTAGTACTGTATAGTGTACTGTCAGTACTTTGACTGTGGTGGACAGTAACCTGGGCTTTACTGCTATCACTGCTTTACATTCTGATCATGGGCACAACAGCCTGGTCGGGGCCAGTTGGGTACATCTGACCATGTTGTATTCTGTTCTGATATGCACCACTTACACCAGACTTGCCCAACATTGTGAGTGTATCCCACAACATAGGTGTACAATTGCATACACTACCGTTGTGCCCTAGTCCATGGCTAATGCAAGTTGGAGAGTGTGTTTGTCCTTCCACACACATTGTAAGTGTAGTGTGCCATGACCAATGTAATGGTTGGTATACTGTGCCTCTGTCTACCTGTGACATGACAGTGATATCCTGGATGAACCTACCATCTCCCGTCCACCCATCAGGATTCCTATTGTGGAAGGTTAATGAGTGACTCTATGGGTAGCCTGTGCTGAGGGTTCACTCATGGGTGGGGGTGGCTTCCGTGTTATGGATCACACAGTACAGCCTGTCCCATGTAACTCAGTGCTGGGGTTCAGGTCTGTCATGTGCATAGCTCACTGCCATTCAGATTGTACTATGTGCAGCATTTGTATTGATGCCAGCAACACATGCAGAACATGGCATGTGTGTAGGCTGATTGATACTCCTGATCTGGTACTGTTGGGGACTTTACAGTTGATGGAGGTGTCTGCTGTGGTACATCCCACGGGGGCTATTGTAGTCGATTGACCCACTGATGCAGGAGGACTGCAGAGCCACAATGACCTCACCTTGTGTAGATCTGACATCCTTCATGATTAGGTGGGTATGTGGTATGTTTCTGTAAACACTACAGCACATGTTTGTCCAGTGCAGGATATCCATCACCCTGTGTCCCCAGGTCTCTCATTACATGTTAACTACATAATGGGTTAACACCTATGTGGTAATTGGTGGACACTTACTGTATATCCACGGGGGTTGACTATACACATTTCTGCACTTAGCTTGCTGACATAGCTATGGCACCAGTTGTCTGTTTGTATGTGGCCCTTTTGTAGGATGCATGTGTCAGCTGGTGGATCATATGTGGTGAGCGGTTTGTAGTCCTCTGCAAACATGTCACGACACAGTCCTTCCATGTTTGCCTGTACCTATGGGACATATATACCAGACGAGGGAGATACCAGGTCCAAGCCTTGTGGGATGCCAGTTATATCTGGTTTGTAGTCTGACATGGCTGAAGCAGGTCTGACCATGTCTGTTCTGTCCTTGGTCTGGTTTGCAACCCCTCTACTGACATGTGGGTTTATATTTACACTGGTGAGCCTATCTATACTGAACATGTAGGGTATTGTATAGACGCCTTTGCAAGGTACAGATCCACTGTGTGGATCACATTGCCCTCATCAATGACCTGAATGACTGTTTCAATTGGGTCCAACATGGTTAGGGGCAGGATCTGCACTTGAGAGGGCCACACTGTGTTGGGTCCGTGTCAGTAGGTCCCCGACATCCATATTTCTGTGGTACATGCTGCTCCTTTCCATAGCTGAGCAATCTGGGCTTCTCAGGATTCTGGGGTAGTACTGTTCAGTATCCACTCAGGCAACACCTTTGTTGAGAAGGACCACTGTTGATGTACACTGCTCTTTGGGTATATATTCTGTGGTACGGCTGGCATTGAGCAGTAGTGTGGTGTGGCATTCCATTCATCTTAGACTCCATGTTGCACATCGCCCAGGTCACCATCTCATACCCATTGCTGCTGTGTGTTTTGCTTTGGAGATGTTGTCTGTTACCTCAGCATCTGCTATGTCAGGGAGCCAGCTGTCTGCTGGGATACATATTCTGCATACATGGGGGTGTGTGGGTTTGCACTGCACCTGTCAGGATGCATGTTGGCAATATGTGTGTGTGTTTGTGGTGTTTGTGTGATTCAGTCCATATCTGTGAATACACAGGATGGCTCCTACCATCAGTTGTGTAAGCCTTCGGATTATCCTTCATGTCCTGTGCAATTTGTATCTACATAGGTTCATAGGTTCATACTAGGCTATCCACCCTGGGCATTTGTTAGGCTAGCCAGAGTGTGTGTGGCTTTTGAGACCCCTTGCTATCTGGATAGTATGGCCATGTATTGTTTGCTTAGCTGTGCCTCTGTCTGGACATCACACAGTGAAGACCCCACTGTAACTCTACAATCATCCATCCACTTGCCAAGATTCCTGTTGAACAATGTCAGTGAGGGGCTCTGCCTAACATGGGGTGGGAGTCTGGTCCAGGGTGTGAGGTACCTGTGGATCATGTATCTGTCCCACCAGCACATCCTATTTCATTATGTGTTGGGGTTGACATCTCTCACTCGCAGCTCCAATGGATATGTGTTGTCTGGGGTGGGGCAGGTCCATCACTCCTGTGTTAGGCATGGCCTCCTACAACAGGCATGCAATGCCTCTGTGTGGGCAGTCTGCAACTGTAGTCAGCTGGGGTGTCTACAGCCTAGCAGCATATGACATATATGTATGACACTTTCTCCTCTTGGTGAGGTAGCTTTGCAGTCTTCCTAACTGCTGCAGGTGTCAGGTAAGGTAGATCCCACATGAGTCATTGTACTGGATTATCGGTGTGATTGGGATAACGATAGGGGCACAGTGGCCTCTGTTGCCATAGATGTGACTCCTTTCCTAATACAGTGTCACATGTACACAGTCTTCCTAGCCACATTGGCAATGTGGGTGTCACATAACAGGTTACTGTTCACTTGTGTCCCTTGGTCCCTGGTTACACCTTCCATACATTATGGTTTACCACCTTTGTGGTATTTCGTGTAACCTTGTCTGGTATTTGGTGGGACATTCATACTGTCCAGTGTGTTCCAGACGGTTGGGGGGGGGGTTATTGTGTGTGAGAGTGCGGTCTGTAGCATACTACAGACTGCACAGCAGTCTTGCCTACAGTTAGTTGCACGTGGGTGAACTCCACTGCCTTGTACATTGTCAGTTACCTGGACGCCTGGGTGTCTGTGCTGCCTATGGTTACTCACCTCCTTTTATGTAGTGTTCCAGGTTTTGGGGCCATGACACATGGTACATGGTATAACCTGGTAGTGCTGGTGTGCTGTCAGGGGCCTTGCAGCAGGTTTCTGTCACTGCACAGACATCGATGTTCTGTATTCTGGGGATGGCCTAGGGGGCATGCATATTGGGGTGTACACATCTGGCATCGGTCATCATTTCCCTTATGTTTCTTCCCACTTAGGTTTTCTCGGGTGGCGGGTCAGTCTGTTCAGCCTTGCCTACATAAGGCTGTGTGGAGGTGGCCAAGGCCTTATCCACTATTCAGACGCCCAGGGGTAATGGGTGCAGGCCATACCAAGGGCAGCTGCATGGATTGTCAAGCATGACATCCCAACCTGACAGACATTGGATCCCCTTGGACTGACACCAGTAGATGTGCTACTTGCTATGACTGATAATTCCATGTTTCTACTGTGGCATTATTCTTGGTAAGGGTAAGTTGCTGCAAACGGTGAGTGTCATACCAGCCTGGACTACATAATCAGATAGCTCATCTGTGTCTCTTTACATGTAGGCTAGGGCAGTACACCTCGGGTCATTCACACCAGCATGGACTATAACTGCATCATATTTCTGTTTGCTTTGGAGTGACCTTCATATTTGTGTTATGTGGCATGTTGTGGCAGCCTACAGGCAGCTTACTGTACCCTTTCCTTTGTTCAGTCTGCTGTGCGGGACGGCAGTGTGTCTGACTATGGAATCACCTAGTACAACTGTATCAGGCATGTTGTTTCTCCTTCTGGCCTGTGACTGTTTGGCACACCAGCTTTGTGTGCTATGTTGTGCATGTGCTATGTTTGGTGGATGTTTCATTGGGTGTCTGCTTTATTGGCCTCTGTTGGTGTGCTGTGTGTGTGATTTCTGCCTCTGGGAATGTCTTTCTGTGTTTATGTGTTTGGTTTGCAGTTGTGGTAGGTCTATGTGGGTATGTATTTCTGGTGTGTGTGGTTACCTTCTCCTACTGACTTGTTGTGGGTGTACTGAGTTAGGGAGCTCTGCCTCCGGTTTGGATGGATGGTTGCATCTCTCACATATATTTGTATTTCTTGGGTGGAGTTGGTGGTTGTCTGTGTACTTGGGGCAGGTGTAACATTGGCACAGGGTTCACAGATTCTACTTGTTGAGCCTGGCCTTACTGGATTGCATGTGTGGACAGATTATATTGCCATACTACTGATCAGTAATTACGTCATTGTTCATGCTTGCTCTATCATGTAGTAGCTTCCTCTTTCTCTTGCATGTTTTGGTTATGGCTGGAGTCCACCATGCCAGATTTAGGCACTGTGTCTTATTTTAATTTGGGACTGCATAATGCAAGCATTCCTGGCGTTGTTCATGGCGTGGCTGTCTTGCAGGTTCTGAGGCGTGGCCCATATTTTGCACCCGCGTGAACTTTCATGGCTTCTACATCATTTTGGAGGTGTGCGCATAATGCTTAGCACATGTTTTCCACTGTGTTTCCCGGACAGGGACTCTGGTCAGGGTTTGTATATCCAGTGTGATTACTATATGGTCTGGTGTTACCAATGTGCAATACACTTCTCATCTTAACATCCCGCACCCATGTTGCTGATTATCACATCCAGTATGCTTGCCCCTCTTGTGGGTGTGCTACGTTGTTCCTGGCCCTTTTGGCTTGTGGTTTAATGCCCTTTTGTCCTACACTGTTGCAGCTGGTATACTTCTCCCAGTCTATGTGTCGGGGTATTTGCAGTCAGCAATTATAATGTGGTTTTGAGGACTTGACATATTCATGTATTCCAGCATGGGCGCAATGCAGTTCCTGGTGTTGGGCCAGTACTCTGTGGCAGGCTATACACTGGTGGGCGGTTTTAGCCACTGTTACTTGTGCATGGCTAGTCCATGCTGCTTTTTCTGGTGGTACCAACATGGGGAAGTTGTTATCCTTGTCATTGTTGATGGTCACCCTCCTTTTGTAGCTTGTTCCAAGTGTTGGGGATGTACAGCACAGTCTGAGGTGTGACCTGGTGGTGTTAGGGTGCTGTTGTGAGCCTTGCCTCGGTATTCTGTTACAGCACAGTTATCAACATTCTCCATACTGTGTGGGCTTAGTCTGCATGCATCTTGCTGTTTGACCTTATCCCTTATCTGATTCTTATCCCTTCTGGTACCTATGGAGATAGGTTTGTGTTTTGCACCTTCCTATTCAGGGCACACTGTGCATGACAACGGCCTTTGCCAGTATCCATACAGCCTGCACTGATAGGTGCATGCCAGTCCTGGCAGGTGGTGCATCATGTCATGCTCAGCATGTCATCCCAGACTGGCACACAGTTCGTCCCCTTTGCCTACCTGCATTACTCCGGTAATTGTTGCACTTCATCATCTCGTTGTCCTGTTGTAGCATGCTGCTTGTTGAGGGTAGGATGTTAGACAGGGTCCTCAGGAGTGCATATGGTACTTGGTGTTACATTACTTGACACACAGCATTCATGCCTCAGGTGGTGCTGCAGGGCTGCCTCTGTCGGATGCACATATTGCACTTACCTGTACATGTTTGTGAACAGGTTGTGTCACATTAGGCATCCCTGTTACTATATGGTGAGTCGGAGAGGGGTATCATTCCCAAGGTTCCTACTGAGCCAATGTATGTGCTATGCATTGCCTCTTTGCCAGAGCCAGGGCATACTGGGCACGCCTCCTTCTGCCTACTGGGGCAGGCTCAGGTTGTTCCTCCTCCAAGTCACGCTGTGCCTGTGGTGGCCTTGGCGATGGTGGGGGGCTGTTTGGCCCAGCCCTATGGTGATCCTGCTGCAGCTGTTTTCGCATGATCATATTATGTAGCATAGCACATACCATGACAATTTGGGTACATGTAGTTGGTGTGTACTGCAAGGCTCCACCAGATGTGTCGAGACACCGGAACCGTGACTTGAGCAGCCCAAACACACGCTCTATTACATTCCGTGTTTGTGCGTGTGCCTCATTATGGCGTTCCTGTTCAGGTGTGTGTGCATTTCTGATGGGTGTCATCAGCCACGGCTCCAGTGCATATCCAGCATCCCCCACTAGGTGTCCGTGTGGGATGTCCCCATTGGCAAATGTCTGGTACAGCTGCGTCAGATGCCAGATGTGGGAATCATGGTAGCTCCCAGGACAGCCGGCACACACATTCATTATTATGCCCTGGGCATCACACACGACCTGGCAGTTGATGGAGGGGAAGCCCTTGCGGTTTATGTAGGCCCTACCCTGCTCTCCTGCTGGTGCTTTGATGCGTATGCGTGCAGTCTATGGCACCCAGTACCTCAGGGTATTCCGCTATTTGCTGGAAGAGACGCATGTTGCTGGCCAATACCTCACGGGCATTGGGGAAGTATACATGATCACCGACATGTGCTGACATGGCATCCAGGAACTGGTGCAGTACCCTGGAAGCTGATGCCTGTGATATCCCCATCATATCGCCAGTTGGTCTCTGGAAGGTACCTGTTACTAGTATTCTTAGGCCAACACATACCTTGGTTTCCACTGGGATGGGTTCCCCTCTGTTGTTTCTGTGTGTGAGGCGTGGCCTGCACAGCTCCACTATTTGCTGCAGGAGGTCTCTGTCCACTCTATAGCGCTCTACTATCTCCAGCTCATGTAACCCGTGGTAGGTGACCCTGGGCCTGTACACTCTTCTCCGTCTCCTCACTGCGGGCTGTCTGGCACCATCTGCATTGTCACCACCCTCAGCAAGTCGCCTATGTCTCATTATGACAGCTATGGCAGCCCCTAACATTTCTGCTCTGAGTTCAGCTTTTTAAGTTTTCACTTCTGATAACTGAACTCCTGTCTTGCAGTGTCTCTTGAGAGAAACATTCTGCACTGCTGTTTGCAGAGTTTTAAGTGCTGGGCTGGCCTAGTATTCTGCCTGTGTAATTGCCTGCATCTAATTGTTTTCACCTGCTAGCTCCAGCAGTATTCCCTGCTAACTTCCTAGTACATCTGTTGTTTCCTTTTTCCTTGCTGATTCCTCAGGGTGGGGCCGTGTGCAAACCAGCAGAAACAGGCTCACAGTGGCTTACACGCGCGCACACATACTTACACAGTTCAGAATCTGCTTATTCGGGTTTAAACACGTGCACGCCCGCGCAAACGGTGTTAAACAGCTCCCAACACGCTCCCACATGCTTAGTCTGCCTTACACGCGCGCACACTGCCTTACACGCCAAGACACTGCCTTACACGCGCACCGTATTACTCGCGGTTCACGGCGCGCACACGTGCGCATACACGTCCAGCAAGAAACTTTGGTGTAGGCAACAGTGTACACCTTCCATTTCTTGGCTTTCTCATGTTTACTTGGAGGCACACCTCCTCCCTTGATGTCTCTCTGACATCTGTCATGTAACTCTACCTCCCAATCACTTCTATCCCTTTCTACCATTCCCCCCTGTGATGTCACCTATCTCCTACTCTGTTCCTCCCCCTTCTGTAACTCTTACACTACTCAGACTGTGCTCATTTGCTATGTGACAGTGGTATTCAGTATCCTTACCTAATTTGCATCAGATTGCCTACTAATGCTTAGTTACATCTCTTACACTTGGCTTCCCCCCTTGGCAACCACTACACGGTGGCCATGTTGGTTTTCCTATGCTGGTCCCTCCATTGACATTCCATATAATTCATGAAACCTACATTTGTAGGTTTAAACCTTCGTTTCATGTTTTATGCAGCGCAGCCCGTTTTGCGTGGGGCTGCGCTGGTTTACATCGGCAATTGCCGAAAAAAAAAAAATTATTTTTATATTTTTTGCATGGGGTTGCATTGCCAATGGCCACATATTTGGCCATTGGCATGCTGCCTATGACATATGCACCCTTTATTTGGAGCTGACATGGCTCCATTGCCGTGTTTGCAGAAACGTACTCAGTTGTCAACTGAGTACATTTCTGCAGCTAACACGGCTCTTACACGGGCTGTTCTGGACTTCCTGGATCGCTGATCAGCCTCATTTGCATGCTATTCGGATGCAAGTGGGCTGATTAGCTTAGCCACTCCGTGTAAGAGCCGTGTTAGACTAACTCTTACACGGACTTTGGGCTGTTCCTGGATCACAAAGGCTACATGGAGTCTTACACTACTCTAAGACTCCGTGTAAGCCTTCGTGAATCCGGCCCATTATCTTATAATTACACTGACTATATATATTAATACCATTTTTTTTGAATTATCACATATTGAAGTGGCTAATAATACCATAGATAATGCAAATAAAATGGGAGTCATAGGACATCCTTGCTTAGTGCCTTTGGTTACAATTATGGATTCAGAGGTAAATGGTCCTAGCTTCACATATGCTAAATTGTTTTTGTAAATATTCTTTATTAAAGATATAAAGGAGGGAGGAAAATCATAAAGCTCTAAAACTTTAAATAAATAGCATTTTAAAGAATCAAAGGCTTTTTGTATATCTAGTGCAATTAATAAAGCTTCTTGAGTTTCTCTATTTAAGAAGACAATAAGAGTTAAAATCCTTTGAATATTGTCATATATGCATCTGTTGTGCATAAAGCTGGTTTGATCTTCATTTACAATATGGGATAAGGATTTTTTAATTCTATTAACTAGTATGGACATGAATATTTTGTAATTACTGTTAAGAAGAAATATTGGTCTGTAAGAGCTGCAGTGTATAGGATATGTATTTTCTTTTATAACTGGAGTGATTAAAGAGTATCTCCAAGAAAGAGGTATTATGCTTTTTGTTTGAATTTCAAGTAATGTTTTATGAAAGAGAAAAGTTATGGACGTTGGAAAAAGTTTACATGATTCAATGATAATGCCATCTATTCCAGGTGACTTATTGCACTTACTTTCTTTTATCTTTTCCATAAATTCTTTATGTGAAATTTGTTTTTTAAGATTCAATTTTAATTCTTCTGGTATTTTTTTTAATATCAGGTAACTTTGTTTCTAATTTCTTAAGGTTAGTTTGTGTATTATCAGTTTTATAATGTTCAAAATAATGATATTTGAATGCATCAGGAATGCCACTTATATCTGATACTCTTTTATTGTTTTTTTTCTCCCTTAATGTAGAATATTATCAATATTATTTGTTCTGGTCTGTATTTTGATTCTCATAGCTAAATTGTACAAATGTCTAAAGGACATGGTGTAAGAATTTAGTTTTAATTTTTCTAGTGCGCATTGGCTGTTTCTTGAATGGAGATAACTATCAAGAAGAGAACAGAAAAGATTATATTGTATTACATCTCTTGGCAAAAAGTTATAGAAATACTAGACAGAAATGATGGAAAAAGTGTATCAATTTAAAATATTTTTTCTTTCCTGAATGGCAAAAAATATATTTATTAGCCTAGACACCCTTGTAAATAGTTGGTTGGGTTGATGTATCTGTTTTTTATATATTTTTGTTTTTTTGTTTTGCTGTTCACCAAAAATGGTTTGTTTATTTTACTATGACATGATAAATGATAATGGATATGTGGTAAACCTCCTACTATTTATCTACCAGCTTCCTCTTCTCTTCTTATATACTAAACTATTACTGGTATCCCACTTTCATAGGTTAAGTTTATTTGCTTTGTATTCTATTCTAGTTTTACACTGTAGAACATTTTTGCTTAGTATTTGTATATAGCATTTTTCACCTAAATTTATTTTACTATATATGTTACTTTCTTTCTACCATTATACCTCATAACCATGCTGAAGTGTATCAACATTGTATCAACTGTTTATTGTAATTGTGCTATGTAAAGAAATAGAAAACTGAAGAAGCCAGTTGGTGAAAGCATTTGTGTAATCTGTGAATAAAGTTCTTGGAAGAGACCTGGAGCCTTACCTCTATTTCTTTACATAGCTGGATTTATCTTTTGTTTTTTGAGGTACCCGGTTGTTCGTGTGGTTCTATTCTTAGTGAAAGAAATGTTTATTGTAATTGTTTAACTGGAGATTTTCTCCTCTGGCCTCCTCTGAAAAAGGTCTTCCTGCCCAATCAGACTAACCCAGTCAACAAATGTAAAAATAAATAAATAAATAAATAAATAAATAAATAAAATTGCATTTAATTAAAAAATATTCAATAAAAATATTTGAAGTAAAAAAAGTGACTGACCTAACCATCTACCACACAGACACGTACACACACACACACACACACACACACACACACACACACACACACACACTCCACAGAATTATAAAATTATAACACAATAAACTGCAAAAAGAAAGAAAGAGTCACAATTAAAACTACAATAGAAAACACTGTTAAAGCACTCTCTTCTAACTACAGTACTCTAATGAGCACTGTAACCCACCCCTCATAAAAATATAAAACAAAGAAAAATAAACATTACTAATCATATTTTGGACACTTGTCTCTTACTTCTAGTCTGCTGCCTCCACTCATCTCCTTTCTTCCCCAAAATAATATAATTTTCGCACATACACTATTTACAGATTATATAAGTATATTCATTACCAAAAGCATATGCATTTCTCGCATACATTCATTTTTTTTATTACTTATAAACATCCTTGGCTAACAATCAATTATATTTCTCTAAAAAAAGCTTTCAGTTTGACCAGTTTTTAAAGTTTACGTAATTGTTGATTGTTCTCAGTGAGTCATTTCATTATGGCAAACAACAGTAGTAATTCCAATAAATTCAGAGAATGTAGGTAAAGAGGTCATTTTCAAGTTCATTGTGATCAGCTTTCCTGCAATTGCTAAAAGCATCCACAGCAGAGAATAATGTAATACCTTTATACAGCCAGGGATCAAAGCATTTACTATTAAAAGATATTTCACAATTATCAGAATACAGATCTTTGAAGATGTCTATAATATCTCTACATTAGTCCTATTTTATGAAAATGTTAAAAATGTATTAATTGGAGCTTTTTTCCCAGGCCTCCGCTGAAAATGGACCTGTATCCAGTCGGACTCTCCTGCTTAACAAATGTAAAATAAAATAAATAAAAAATGTTTTATACTCACAAAATATACAGTACTGATCTGCTATATGTCCTTTTTTTAATCCGATAAAGACAGTGCAAGGTGTCCTCACTATTGCTGTCTCACTAGGTGAATTCTGCAGGGTCCTATAACCTTCCCTATATAGGCTTTTCATGCTCATTGCACTTTTGCATAGTAAGTGACTCAAATTATTATTTTTTCTTACTGAAATAGAAAACAACAAACTAACACCATAATTTTTGATGTGGCCAGTTTGGACTACTTAATTCACCATCTGGGGTTGGTCTAAATCAGCAGGGCTGGTGTAATAGTTAAGGTCCTCATTTGAGAGACACAAGTCACAGGGTTTGAGTATGATCTATGGTCACTGTCTGATTATTGGCTAGGCTTGTAAGAGTCTGCAGACTGATTGCCTAGCATTTATCTATGAAGCCATGAATCCTGACCCAGCTGAGTGGCTAGACAAAGCAAAACAGTTAAAAACAAACTATCTGGGTTTACAGCAATGAATTTCTCTCTTGTAGTTTGAACTTTGACTTTACTTCTAGGGGTATGCAGTGCAGATTGGGCCATTACTGACTGGCAGCTTTTAGACTGAGAACACAGCCAGACTGCTAATGTTCCCATAAAAATGCCACATCATCCACAGGTCAATTGTATTTATAATGGTCATTGTGCCATTTAAGAAGTGGTATGGCAGGTTAGTTAAGCATATTGGGAATCCAATTCAACAATATTATTTCTTAATTCCCTATAAATGGGATGGGGTGGTACTAGGGTAGTGGGCCTTCAAGTGTTGGACCCCCTGGGAAATTCTCTGTCCATTCTTGCCATAAAAGAACTAAATCAAATGTCAATAAATAACTAAATAAATAAATGAATTCCTTATCAAGAAACTGATCAAGCTGGGCTACTCTGGGCTGCCTTGGGTTTGAAAGATCTGTGGCCACAATCCAGTTCCACTGATTTAGGTAGCCTGTTTGAGGCCTGTAATCCTTTCTGTAGTCATGGAGTCATATTTGTCATCCTGAGTTCCCTCTTTAAACCAATCAGATTAAAGATTACTGCATCTGTGATGATTCTCCAGGTTCTGTATTTTACCCTGCAGGCTGATAATTGTGTGTGCTGTTCCTGTGTCTCACCCTGCATTTCCTGAAGTTGCACTGCCTGCATAATTGTGTAAAACTCCAAAATATCAACTCTAGTAGTCAGAGATTATATATGCTCACATTGGTCAGTGCTACAGCTTTAAGATCTGCTGTATTGCTGGAGGACCTGTGATATAATACTAATTGAGTTTCATATACATTGGTTACCATGACAACATGCTCTGCCAGGCCACATGGCAATTCTCTTAGGTACATAGGTTCATAGGTAGATACTAGGCTATCTCCCTAGGGCATTTATAAGCCTAGCCAGAGTGTATTTGGCTTCCGCTTCCTTATTAGATTAGCCTACTGTGCCTCTGTAAAGTAGGTCACAGAAGATACCCTTTTAAGATTAGTTTACTGTGCCTCTGTCTAGCAGGGACACAGAAGAGATCACAGGGGTGAATTTGCAATTTCCCATCCACGCATCCAGATTTCGCTTGAAGAGGGTCAGCAAGGGGCTATGTCTAACATGAATCGGGATTCTATTCCAGAGTGAGGGGAGACTCTGGGAAATGAATCTGTCCCTACAGCATGTCCTATTTATTTTTGTGCTGAGGTTTAGGTCCCTTGAGCGTGTAGCTCTAAGGGACTTGGATTTTTTGAGGTGGAGCATGTCCATTAATTCTGGGTTTGACATGCCTTTGTACATCAGGCATAGATCACCTCTGAGTAGGTGGTAAGCAACTGAGTAGAGCTGGAGTTTCTTTAGTCGAGCTGCATAGGACATCTGTTTGTAGCCCATGATCCTCTTGGTGAGGTACTTTTGGGGTCTCTTCAGTTGCTGCAGGCACATCCCAAAAGGGGCATTGTATTCAATTATGGGCCTGATGAGTGACGAGTAGAGGGGCACAATGACCTCTCTTGATCTAGATGCGCACCCTTTCATGATAAGGTGGGCTATATAGAAGGTCTTTCTAACCACTTTGGCAACGTGATTATCAAAGGAGAGATTACTATCTACGTTGGTCCCCAAATCTCTGATTACTTCTTCCATACTTAATGGATTACCACCTATGTGTTAATTTGTGGGAACCTTGTTTTTCCCAAAGGGGATGACTATGCACTTTTTAGCATTTAGCTTGAGGCCGTGGCTCTGGCACCAAGCATCCGTCTCTGTGAGACCCTTTTGGAGGATGCTTGTGTCAGCTGGAGATTCGATTATGGCCCCCTGTTTGCAGTCATCTGCAAACTTTGTCAGCCATAATCCCCCCGTGTTAGCCTGAACCTCAGAGAAGTATATACCGAACAAGAGAGGTCCCAGAACTGAGCCCTGTGGGATGCCACTTGTAACTGGTTTGGATGCGGACATGGCACCTGCGATTCTGACCATGTGGGTTCTATCTCTGAGCCTGTTTGCAACCCATCTTGTGATATAGGGGTTGATATTTAAGCTGGTAAGCTTATTTATGATGCCCGAGTGGGGTATTGTGTCAAAGGCTTTTGCGAGGTCCAGGTAGGCTGTGTGGACTACCTTGCCCTCATCTATGGCTTTGGTAACTGTTTCAAAGAAATCAACTAGGTTTAAGAGGCAAGATCTGCCCTTAACAAAGCCGAATTGGGTAGGGTCCAGTGTCTGGAGGCTCCAAATGTCTTTGTTTATGAGTTCCATGATAATACGCTCCATAGCTTTACAGACCAGACTAGTCAGGCTTATGGGGTGATAGTTTCTGGGGTCCGTTGTGGCACCACCTTTGTGGAGTGGGACCACTGTAGCTGTACGCCATTCTTTGGGTACATATCCTGTAGTAAGGCTAAGTTTGAACAGTGACTTAATGTGAGGGTTCAGTTCTTCTTGGAGCTCGTGTAAGACACAGCCTGGGACACCATCCGGTTCCATAGATGCTGTGTTTTTTGCTTTGGAGAGGGCAGCTTTCACCTGTGCATCTGTGATGTCAGGGAGGTTACATTCAGTTGAGATAGGCATTTGCTCCTTTGGGGGGGTAGGGGGGGGTGAAGTTTGCGCTGAATCTGTCTGCCAGGATGTTGGCTATGTCTGTAGGTTCGGTATATTTTGTACCGTTATGCAAAAATTCAGAGCATATCTGGGAGTTTCCGCCCATGTTCCTGACATAACTAAAGAAGGCCTTGTGAATATCTTTAGTGTCTAGGGCAATTTTTCTTTCTAAACTGGCCTTTGATGATTTTATGAGGGATCGAAGTTTCTTGCTAATACTGATCAGAGATGCCTTCCCTTTTTGGGATTTTGCTCTGTCATGTAGTAGCTTCCTCCTTCTATTGTATAGCTTATTTATGACCGGGGTCCACCAGACCAGTCTCCTGTTTTTGGAGGAGTGAGTCTTGGTTTTATTTGGGATAGCACAATCCATGCATTCTTGCAGGTGCTCATAGAATGCATTTGTAAAGGATTCTGCGGACTGGGCTGTATTATCCTCTGGCCCAGGGGCTTTTAAGGATTTCACCTCAGTCTTGAGAAGTGCAAAGTTGGCTTTTGAGAAATTCTTTACAGTGATTTCCTTGGCTGGGGGTGGGGACAGGATATGGATGTCCAGGCAAATTTGTTTATGGTCTGATCTTACCAATGAGGGGTTTACCTCTGGTGTGGAACATAGAGTCCCCATGTTGGTGATGACCAGGTCCAATATGTTGTTCCCTCTTGTAGGAGTGGTGACCAGTTGTTCCATTGTGTTAGAGTTTATAAATTCATAGAACAGTTGGGCGAGGGTGTTTGGGCTTGAGTAGTTTTCCCAGTCAATGCTTGGGTAGTTGAAGTCACCCAATAACATAGTGTTTGGAGAGACCTTCATATTCTCCAGTGTTATCAGGAATGCCAAGTGGGGTTCCTGTAATAGGGAGGGTGTTCTGTAGCAGGCTACAAACTGAAAGGCAGTTTTGCCCACTGTTAGTTGCACATGGATGGTTTCCGATGCTTTGTGCAGTGCCACTAACCTGGAGGTGTAGGTATCTTTGATGAATATAGATACTCCCCCTCCCTTTGTGCTTTGGTCTGAGTTTTGGGGCCGAAACGCATGGTATGAGTTATAACCTGGTAGTGCTGGGGTGCTCTCAGGAGCCTTGAACCAGGTTTCTGTTACTGCACAGACATCAATTTTCTCCATACTGAGGAGAGCCTCAAGTGCGTGCATCCTGAGGTTTAGACTTCTGGCATTGAGTAGCATTACCTTTAGTTTTTTTATCCTTGGGTTGTCTATGGAGGTGGGTTTGTCCTTTGAGCCTTGCCTAAAAAAGGCACTATGGGGGTGGCAAGAGCCTTGGCCAGTATACGAAAGCCTAAGGGTGACAGGTGCAAGCCTTCCCTAGCGAAGCAACTTGGCTTGTCGAGCATGTCATCCCAGGCTGACAGACACTGGATCCCCTATGAATGACACCAATACTTTAGCCAGTTGTTGAAACTGATCATTTTGCCTTTATACTGTGGCATCATTCTTGGTGAGGGCAAGATGCTACTCAAGGTCAGGGTCATACCAGCCTGGGCTACATGGTCAGAGAGCTCCTCTATGTCTCTTTTCATGTAGTCCAGGGAGGTACGTCTCAGGTCATTCACACCAGCATGGACAATGATGGAGTCATACTTGTACTTGCTTTGGAGTGACCTGAGTGCTTGCGTTATGTGGCGGATCCTGGCACCCGACAGGCAGCTTACAGTGACCTTCCCCTTGTTCAGTCTGGTGAGCGGGACGTCAGTGTGCCGGACAATACAGTCCCCTATAACAAGTGTATTTGGTGTGTTGTTTGGCCTTAAGGGTTGTGACCATGAGGCACACTGATTTTGTGAGATATGTGATTCATGGGTATTGTTGAGGGGTGGCTGTTGCTTGGATATCTGCTTAGGAGGTCTTTGCTGTTTAGGCAGATTTTTATTTAGATCCTCCGAGTATGTTTTTGTGTGTTTATGTGTTGCGTATATAGATGCAATAGGTCTGTGTGAGACTGGATTTGTGGTGTGGGTGGTTACCTTTTCCTCCTGACTGACTGTACCAGTCTTGGGTTGAAAGAGCTCTGCCTCCAGTTTGGCTGTGTAACTGCATCTCTCACATGTATTAGAGTTTGTTGGAAGGAGGAGAGGGCTGTCTGTGTACATAAGGCAATTGTAACATTGCCTTAAAATTCCCAGATTCACCAGCTGGACTGGAGAGTAACCTTGAAACTGACCCTTGGACATACCAGATTAGTATAGGGAACTGTTTTTTTACTGATCAGATTAGGGAAGGGAACTGATTTTTCACTTGATCAGGAAGGACCAATCGGGAGCCTAATACTTATGAGAAGTCAAGGAGGGTGTAGTGCTTTAGTTAGTTAGGGTTTCCTTATAAGAGCTGAGCAAGTGCAGGGCTTTAGAAAGAGAATAGAGTGATTACTTTGAGAGTTTGAACAGTTCTAAGGGAAAAAGTGAAGAGCAGACTTTGTGGAGCCTGGAATAGTTTAAACCTGTTTAGGCAGCGCTGCCCGACGCTGCTCAGTGCGCAAAACTGCTCAAAAAGAGAGTTGTAGGGTTTTAAGAGAGAGAGATCAAGGAGTTTAGAATTGACCCAAAATGGCCAATAAAACTACAGCTTCTAGGTAGTAACCACTCCTCCAGGGACAGGCAGGCTGTTCAGTGTTAACCACTCCCACTGGTGAACACAGAGACTTCCCTTTAGCCCAAGCAAGCACTGGCCTTCTAGAAACTTCCAAACAGTTCAGAATAGCAAATCTGTAACTGAACTTTCTTAACTTTCAGAAAGTGGTAAAAAAGCAAGATTTTTTTGTTTTTTTTTCTTTTTGTTGTAGTTTAAAGGTAGCAGAGATACGCAAGCAGCAAAATAATCACAACAGTGCAATAAATGACCCCACACTTGAGTGCTAGGCCAAAATCAAGTAAAATGCAGTTTTTAGAGAAAAAAACTATTTTAAATTAAGTGTAACACAGGAAATGCAGTAAACAGGCTCTAGATGTGTTCCAAGTACTGTTACTGTTACAGATATAAACTTTAGCAAGCCGGAAAATGCAAAAAAGTAGGCGACAAAGCAGTAAAACTTAACAAAAAATCAGAAGAAAATACTTAAAATCACAAAAGTGGCTCCTTTTCTTCTCTCAGCGTTTTCTCCTCTTGGTAGGTGCTTCAGCAACAACTAGCAAGCCTGTAAAGACGCCAAAACCATGAGGCAGCCGGGTTTTAAGAGAGACAGATCATGGAGTTTAGAATTGACCCAAAATGGCCAATAAAACTACAGCTTCTAGGTAGTAACCACTCCTCCAGGGACAGGCAGGCTGTTCAATGTTAACCACTCCCACTGGTGAACACAGAGACTTCCCTTTAGCCCAAGCAAGTACTAGCCTTCTAGAAACTTCCAAACAGTTCAGAATAGCAAATCTGTAACTGAACTTTCTTAACTTTCAGAAAGTGGGAAAAAAGCAAGATTTTTTTTTCTTTTTGTTGTAGTTTAAAGGTAGCAGAGATACACAAGCAGAAAAATAATCACAACAGTGCAATAAATGACCCCACGCTTGAGTGCTAGGCCAAAATCAGGTAAAATGCAGTTTTTAGAGGAAAAAAAGATTTTAAATTAAGTGCAACACAGGAAATGCAGTAAACAGGCTCTAGATGTGTTCCAAGTACTGTTACTGTAACATATATAAACTTTTGCAAGCCGGAAAATGCCAAAAAGTAGGCAGCAAAGCAATAAAACTTAAGAAAAAATCAGAAGAAAATACTTAAAATCACAAAAGTGGCTCCTTTTCTTCTCTCAACGTTTTCTCCTCTTGGTAGGTGCTTCAGCAACAACTAGCAAGCCTGAAAAGACGCCAAACCCACGAGGCAGCCGGTTTTTAAGAGAGACAGATCATGGAGTTTAGAATTGACCCAAAATGGCCAATAAAACTACAGCTTCTAGGTAGTAACCACTCCTCCAGGGACAGGCAGGCTGTTCAATGTTAACCACTCCCACTGGTGAACACAGAGACTTCCCTTTAGCCCAAGCAAACACTGGCCTTCTAGAAACTTCCAAACAGTTCAGAACAGCAAATCTGTAACTGAACTATCTTAACTTTCAGAAAGTGGGAAAAAAACAATATATATATTTTTTTCTTTTTGTTGTAGTTTAAAGGTAGCAGAGATACACAAGCAGCAAAATAATCACAACAGTGCAATAAATGACCCCACACTTGAGTGCTAGGCAAAATCAGATAAAATGCAGTTTTTAGAGAAAAAAACGATTTTAAATTAAGTGCAGCACAGGAAATGCAGTAAACAGGCTCTAGATGTGTTCCAAGTACTGTTACTGTTACAGATATAAACTTTAGCAAGCCGGAAAATGTCAAAAAGTAGGCGGCAAAGCAGTAAAACTAACAAAAAATCAGAAGAAAATATGTAAAATCACAAAAGTGGCTCCTTTTCTTCTCTCAGCGTTTTCTCCCCTTGGTAGGTGCTTCAGAAACAACTAGCAAGCCTGAAAAGTACTGTACAGTGCTATCAAGTACTGTACCCATCATATTAGTGAAACTACAAATGTAAAATTAAGGAGCTAATACATCAGGCCAGGTGTATCCTGATAAATCCTAAATCTGGACACAGAGAGCAGAATAAGTAGAAAATGGATACTGAAAACACTTAGCACCACCCAGTCTAGCTGCAGCAAAGAATCTAAGCTGCCATTTGCATCATGGCTCACTCTACTGTCCCCATCCCCTCTTGTCTTGCCTTCTAATATTAGTTGTAAGTGTTTGCAGACCCTATATTGAGTCTGTCATATCCAGATCTGTTTACTTTGTATGGATCAAATTCAGATTTCTCAGAACTACAGTTGAAACTCTGAATCATTTACATGTCTATACAATATGCACACTGTGTAAGAACTAGTGACTCTTTCATAGTACATTCGGTTCCCATTGATATATTTGTCATGTAACTAACAAGTCTGAACCTTTTTTTCTAGTGACTTTGAGTGAAATTTCCTTTACAGAACTTTTGGAGCAATAATAAACTTTATTATTTAATGCAGCTGATTTGTTTTGAAATACTGTGTTTCTCCTCTGCATAATTCTCAGCCCATAAGCATAAGAAATCTGGACAAAGCCTAAAATAATGGGTGTAAAAAAGCCCAGAGTAGTGAAGGATTTTAAATATTGCTGTTATAAACTTAGAAAGTAGCCAGAATAACAAACTGTGTTGATATGCATTTTCTGAAGGATATAAAATGTGAAAACCAAGTGCCTGTCATAATTTAGTAACTCCAGTTCTCAGTGACTTGCCTCAGCACGACAAATTTTATGAGCAACAAACTAAAGATACGAGGCAAAAATCTGGACAGTTGAGAGGTGCACCTCTCTGTTATCTACAAACAGAACTCCTGGATCTAGAGCTCCTGAGGTTGCCCACTCTCCTGTTCTGATTTTACTGGTGCCTAACCCACCACAAATCTGTCACACTTTTTTCCAAATATGAAAGGATTGATACATTTTACCAAGAAAATTTCTGTAAACATTATGCTTTTTCAGAGGGGATTATATGATTTCTGGTTTCATGGGAAGGTCATTTTCCACGGCTGGAGTTTACCACTTCACTGTACTCTGACTTCTTGCCCTGCATGATCACATTCAGCTGTCGATCCAACCATTTGAACTCTTGTAGCAATCATTTTTGGGATGGATTCCATCTGATCCAATAGTTCCACTGGTTCTGTGTTGGTTATGGCCCTCGCACCTTAGACTTTGACTTCTATTATCTGTGAAGACAGGGTTGCAAGAACATTTAAGTGTGTCTTTTTAAAGATATGCATGGCTAGTCATACCACGGCCCCTGAGATCTTTTGCCTAGAATTATTCCTGTGCTCTTATGTTTGTACAGGTTATCTTTATTGTCCCCCCAGCAAAGAAGCTTCTCCCCATGTCCTACTTATGTGATTTGTACCTTTTTACATTTCCATTTCTTGAAAACTGTCATTTCATTATAAAACTGGCTCTTAATAACTAATTCAGGTGATGTGTATCCTTAAGCATAAAATACATCAGCTGATATGGGTTGTTCTGAACCTTGTTCTAATCTGACAGATGTCTTCTTTTGGACAGTTGAAGTAGTGAGACCTGCTGCTGGTCAGTGTTTTTTCAACTATTCATAATTTCACTGTAAATAGCTTCTAGCTGTTACTGTATATGACTATCTACATTCTGATTCTAGTTCCTGGTATCTATATGATTTGCCAAGACTTTAGAATTTACATGCAGAAAGTTTGAAACCTGATAGAGCAAAACATCAACAGAAAACAAACACAAAGTATAAAAAAAACATGTCCTACATGGGCAGCCTCAAAGCTCTACCCCTGTACTGTGTCTCCTACAGCTTCTGAGAGGTGATCTCTGCCTAGCCTACAAAGCATCTTCTGATCCTATTCTTCATTAGTGGATGGGTAACTGCAAATTCATCCCAGGCATTCCACCTGCATCCCTCATGGACAGGGGTGGCAGGTGCTGATTGGGGGTTACTAAAGTGCAACCATTTATCTAGACTTGTAGTGGCCCCAGGGTTGATAGCCTAGTAAACTATGATCCTATGATGATATGTTAGTCAATACTTAATGAAAAGTAATAAATCATTATTATACAATGCCTACCCTAAAAACGTGCACGCTGATTGGCCAGCCCAACCAGCGTGCCCGTGGTAAATCCCTCAATATACTAACGGAAAAAGGTCCGGTCGCCCGGACTTTTTCCGTATAAACATTGTCTCGCTATGTTAAAAGAGTTTAACATAGCGACAGATTTAAAAAGCAACGGAGATCTCCGTTGCTTTTTAAAGCTGTCTCGCTATGTTAAACTCCTTTAACATAGCGACATAGTAAGCAACGGAGATCTTGCGATCTCCGTTGCTTTTAATTGTCTCGCTATGTTAAATGAGTTTAACATAGCGAGACAGCTTTAAAATAAGCAACGGAGATCTCCGTTGCTTATTTTAAAGCTGTCTCGCCATGTTAAACCCATTTAACATAGCGAGATAGTAAAGCAACGGAGAACTTGCGTTCTCCGTTGCTTTTGCCCAAAGCTCTGATGTACCGCGAGGCATGCGCAGTACATCAGAACTGCCGCGGAACACCAGACAGGTGCGGAAGGGCAGCAAAGAGGCATTATACAATGCTATTATTTAAGAAAAGTAATTATTTCTTTTCTTAAATAATGGCATTAATATAATAACTCACTTCTGGGTGTGGGTAATGCTGGATTTACCCACGGTTGTCTTTGTTTGGCCTCGGGCCGCCTCGGGACCAAACCATGCCAACCGTGGGTAAATCCAGCATTACCCACACCCAGGCGTGGGTTATTGCTATAGTAATACATGGAATGCATTCACCATCTGTATTGGAAACTGCACTAAAAAGCCGCTTTCATAGGTTCATAGATTAGTACTTTGCTAACCACCCTTGTGGGCCATTTCAAGCCTACCCAACTATCCCATGTGAGAATCAAACCCTGCACCTTGTGTCTATAAGCTAAACACCTTAACCATTATGCCAACCTCAACCCCATGCAATGTACTCCTAATCCATTTCGTATAATGACTGTATTTGCCAGAAATTCTTCACATAAGCTGAAAGCTCATCCAATGTGCCCCTCGATCTACAGAACAGAAATAACCGTTGCACTGACACTGTAGGTCGGGTTTATAAATTCAAATGAATAAACTTGTATATGCTGTAATGAAACACTGACCTGATGAAACTCTTCTTGCAGCAAACTTTGTTCTTTTGCTAGAGATAGATCTGCCATTCCAATTATACAATTAGCCAACTGCTGTACCAGATTATTATTACAAAATTCATAAAGACTAACTCACTGAGGATATGGCTGGAGAAATATGCCATTATTTCACTAACTAACTTCTGGATCTAATGCTACTTGTAGAATTCTTCAAGGCTGACTCAATTTACTCCTTAATTACAGTATAGATAGTTATTATAATATAACTACTACTTCAGTTGCATTCTGTATATTGATTATAATGCTTTACTTTCAGTTAGTCAACTAACATGAATATCAACATCTTGAATGTAACCCACTCTACAGTGAGAATGAAAATTTTCAATTCCTAGTACTTGTGTGCTAAGGTCATTCTTGGCACAAGTAAATTGCTTTGAAAAAAAACCCCATAAATAATATCCCCCCATGTGGGGGCTACAGCCACCACACCTACTGCTAACTATATATACTAACTCTGAGATTGCACAGTCCACATGGAAAGGGAATATTACCCTACCCAGGTATTGTGGAGCTCACATATTTTTTCACTCCCTGTATAGTTGAGCAAATGCGGTCAATTAAACAGATGTTCACCAAATTCCCTGTCAACCAAACTAATGGAACTTGTTATAATACAATTAGTACCTTAGTTTATTCATGTAAGAAAGCTGCTTCTGTATTATTTTTGTGATTAACAATTGTGATATTGTTTACTACTGCTTTTGATTTCATTTCTTAGTTTGTTCATATTATACATGAAAAAATTGTTTTGTAATTACTGAAAAACTTTTCTTCTTAAGCCTTGTATGTTCATTTATTTGTTTGATTTACTTGCCATATCAACTATGCTATGAATACCTTATTTTTAGTTTTAACAACAATAACAATGTTAAAAACAAAAGCATAAATTCATATTGCAGAAATAATTAAATAACAAGCTGTTAAATAAAGATCCAGACACTTTCAACAATATAACATACAAAGACTTGAAGTCTCAGTAGCTGAACAGGTACCACACTTGCAATATCTGCCTATAAGGTAAACACTTTAACCATGATGCCAACCTTCCACACTTGCCTTTAGTGCTAGAAGGTCAGAAGGCCAAGATATTTATTTTCCAGTTCTGACACAGCAGTGCAACATAACTGGTTCTACACTCCTGGATGCACTGTCCCTCGGATGAGGTGCTAAATGGGTGTCCCATCTGCCTGAATTCAGGGTAGCTCAGGTGGATGCAAAATATTCCATGGCACTTATCAAAAAGAGTAGGGTTCTTTATATAAACAATCAAAATAATGTTAAACAAAAACTGAAAAACAAAATCTCTTACTTAAAATAAAAATATTTTTTCAACATTCCTTCTCCCTTTTCATATTTATAAAAACATACATTACCAAACACAAACTTCATAATAGCTTATATTTCTTATCTGCCCCAGCCTTTCATCCATAACTATTTTTCTGCCTTTCTTCTTATTTCATACTTAACCCATTTTTTATCATAAAAATTTAAATTGCATGCAGCCAATCATGTATGCCAGCTACATGAAAACAATTCTTTATCCAATGTATCCCACTTAACTTTTTAAACTCCTTTATAAAAAGACATCTACATCATTTGTATATTGATTTTTCAATATTCCATTCTGGTCCAAAATGTTTTCATTCTTCCATACTTTAAAAATGCCTGTTCTTGTTCTTGTCATACTATTTCTGTCACTTTTGTTACATAACTTTTCCATTCTTTTATTTTATTCAAATATTCAACAGCTTCTCCTTCAGTTTTTCATTTCTCTCTTGCACTTCCTGGATTATCTTGACTTGAAAATATGTTCATATTTTACACTTAATATTGTAGTCACAACATCCTTTTTTGGAAAACATTCAATACCCAAAATTAATGCAATGAGCTCAGGAAATTATTGCATTTATTAAATGTAAACTCCTTCTATTTTTTGTATTGCATACTAAACATATTAATTACAAGATTTAATCTAGAACCCCAAAATATATTAAAAATCTAGTATATTCTTTGCAGTCCTTTTTGCAAACATAAATACTCTACCGGAATAATCTGGTATTATTAAATGTCCCACAAAAAGCAGAGAAATACCAGGAAATGGAACAGAAATGCAAGCAAAAAACAAACAATTGACCATGAAACAAAAGATTACAGCAACTGAATCCAACAATGGCAGAAACCACTCCATTTCACAGTTGTTGTAGAAAGAAACAATCCTTTATTGGTAAACCCCCTGCAATTCACGGTTAAGAGCTTTCGTCTAAACATAGACATCTTCAGAATCATGAAACTCCTCTAAACACTGAATTCAAAAGCTCAGAGAAGTAAAACCACATCCAATGAACTGTCAATTAACAGGCAGGCTGAACAAAGCCGAGGGAAGTTCTTCATACACCAAAAAAATACTCCCACTTTAAACCAAGGAAAAATGGCTGAAATAAAATCTAGAATGTCAAAATACTACATCAAGCCATAACATTGTAAAATGTTGCTCAGACTGTGTTGACTTTTCTTTTAAGTTCACTAACAATGGAAATATAGTCATTCAATCCAGGTGGATTTGGTGCATCTAAAGCCAGCTGCCAATACATCTCACAATGCAGAAGTCTGTTTTCCCAATCACCAACAAAGGCAGCTGCTTCCATTTGTTCAAGCCACAAAAAAGTGAACTTCTTGAAATTGGAGAACATACAAGCATACCTAGTGAAAGCACTCTTCATGTCCCTTTTGGATATACTGTAATGATGTTGGTATATCCTTTTGTTGAGTACATTTTTAGTCTTACAATATAGAAGGCAGGGCATGGCATACATTTTGCCAAGTAGACTGACCTGTCTGATCGACAATTGAACTTACCAGGGATGTTCAAACCCCTAATTTTTTTCTATTATGTCACCTTCATAGCTGGTTTCAATATACATGCACTGATGGCAACACCCACATTTTGTTGTAATCAAAGATTCCCTTTGTCTGGAAACAACCCATTTCTCCAATAATAGTTTTATGTTTGGCTTGTTCTTAAAGGTGAATGAAGGGAAATCAGGAAGATTTTGTCCGAGTCCCTCATCACAATATAAGATGGCCCAAATTCTCTGCACCACTTTTTAGATGTCTTTAGAGTCCAATGAGTGATGTAAAACCATATTGGTGTGGCCAAAAGTATCCTTGCTTTCATTAGTCTTGTCTTTTGACTTACTATTATCAAGGCCATACCTAAAAATAGGTGGGTACCTATTGTCTCTGTTTGCCTGCAAATCCTTCTGAAGAATATCAAGAAGAGTTTCAGGATACCCTCTTTCCATAAACATAGATTTGAGGGTGGCAAACTGTATTAAACAGTTGTCATCAACAGATGTCAGGCGAGAAATCCTGATAAGTTGGCTTTTCATAAAATCCTTCTTTTGATGAAAAGGGTGACAGCTGGTGTATGACAAAAAAGAATTACAGAAGGTGGGCTTCCTGTACATCTGTGTGTCCATACCACCTTACTGCTGTTTCTTGACTTCAATGTCCAAGTAGAAGACCAGAGCTGGGTCAGTATGGTGGGTAAATCTTATAAAAGTTGTATTAGACAGCAATTCATCCTTAAAGTATCCAATTGCATCTCTGTACTCAATCAAAGGATCAGTAAACCATCCAAATAGCGAAAATACCCCAAACATTTTTTTAATAAAGGGAGCTTGAAAAAAGTGATAGGTTCCCATCTCAGCAAGACAATTTTTGCAAAGGTGGGGGCACATGTGTCCACCTTAGCTACACCTTTCAGCTGTTTGTAAAATTTCCCATCAAAGACAAAAAATTGTTGTTCAAAACAACCTCCATGAAATCATAAACCAGCGAGGTCAATACACTGTCCATGAAATGATAAACCAGTGAGGTCAATACAAATTCCATGAAATCATAAAAAAGTGAGGTCAATACAATGTCCATGAAATTATAAACCAGTGAGGTCAATACAACCTTCATGAAATCATAAACCAGTGAGGTCAATACAACCTCCATGAAATCACAAATCAGCAAGGGAAATACAACCTCCATGAAATCATAAACCAGTGAGGTTAATACAACCTCCATGAAATCACAAACTAGTGAGGTTAATACAACCTCCATGAAATCATAAACCAGTGAGGTCAATACAACCTCCATGAAATCATAAACCAGTGAGGGCAATACAACCTCCATGAAATCCTAAACCAGTGAGGTTAATAAAACCTCCATGAAATCATAAACCAGCGAGGTCAATATAACCTCCATGAAATCATAAACTAGCGAGGTCAATACAACCTCCATGAAATCATAAACCAGCAAGGTCAATACAACCTCCATGAAATCATAAATCAGCAATGTCAATTCAACCTCCATGAAATCATAAACCAGTGAGGTCCTAACCTCCATGAAATCATAAACCGGCAAGGTCAATATAATCTCCATGAAATCATAAACCAGTGAGGTTAATACAACCTCCATCAAATCATAAACCAGTATGGTTAATACAACCTCCATGAAATTATAAACAAGTGAGTTTAATACAACCTCCATGAAATCATAAACCAACGAGGTTAATACAACCTCCATGAAATCATAAACCTGTGAGTTTAATACAAACTCCATGAAATCATAAACCAGCGAGATTAATACAACCTCCATGAAATCACAAACCAGTGAGGTTAATACAACTTCCATGAAATAATAAACCAGTGAGGTTAATACAACCTCCATGAAATCATAAACCAGTGAGGTCAATACAACCTCCATGAAATCATAAACCAGTGAGGTCATTACAGCAACCTCCATGAAATCATAAACCAGTGAGGTTAACACAACCTCCATGAAATCATAAATCAGTGATGTTAATTCAACCTCCATGAAATCATAAACCAGTGAGGGTAATACAACCTCCATGAAATCACAAACCAGCGAAGTTAATACAACCTCCATGAAATCACAAACCAATGAGGTTAATATAACCTCCATGAAATCACAAACCTGTGAGGTTAATACAACCTCCATGAAATCATAAACCAGTGAGGTCAATACAACCTCCATGAAATCATAAACCAGCAAGGGCAATACAACCTCCATGAAATCATAAACCAGTGAGGTTAATAAAACCTCCATGAAATCATAAACCAGCGAGGTCAATATAACCTCCATGAAATCATAAACCAGTGAGGTCAATACAACCTCCATGAAATCATAAACCAGTGAGATCAATACAACCTCCATGAAATCATAAACCAGTGAGGGTAATACAATCTCCATGAAATCATAAACCAGCGAGGTTAATACAACCTCCATGAAATCATAAACCAGCGAAGTTAATACAACCTCCATGAAAGCACAAACCAGCGAGGTTAGTACAACCTCCATGAAATCGTAAACCAGTGAGGTTAATACAACCTCCATGAAATCACAAACCAGTGAGGTTAATACAATGTCCATGAAATCATAAACCTGTGAGGTTAATACAACGTCCATAAAATCATAAATCAGAGAGGTCAATACAACCACATAAAATCATAAACCAGTGAGGTCAATATAACCTCCATGAAATCATAAACTAGTGAGGTTAATACAACCTCCATGAAATCACAAACCAGCAAGGTTAATACAACCTCCATGAAATCATAAACCAGTGGGATTAATACAACGTCAATGAAATCACAAACCAGCGAGGTTAATACAAGGTCCATGAAATCAGAAACCTGTGAAGTTAATACAACGTCCATGAAATCATAGACTAGTGAGGTCAATACAACGTCCATGAAATTATAAACCAGTGAGGTTAATACAACCTCCATGAAATCACAAACCAGCAAGGTTAATACAACCTCCATGAAATCATAAACTAGTGAGGTTAATACAACCTCAATGAAATCATAAACCAGTGAGGTCAATACAATGTCCATGAAATCATAAACCAGCGATATCAATACGACTTTCATGAAATCATAAACCAGTGAGGTTAATACAACCTCCATGAAATCATAACTCAGTGAGGTTAATACAACCTCCATGAAATCATAAACCAGTGAGTTCAATACAACCTCCATGAAATCATAAACCAGTGATGTTAATACAACCTCCATGAAATCATAAACCAGTGAGGTTAATACAACCTCCATGAAATGATAAACCAGTGAGGTGTCTGAAAGTGTAAGAGAACCATAGTCTCACCATTTCACCAAACCATAACAGACCTTCTTCATGGGGAATCACAGTGTATAAACTCTGGATGTTGTGACCTCCATGAAATCATAAATCAGTGAGGTGTCTGAATGTGTAAGAGAACCATATTGTCTCACCATTTCACCGAACATAACAGACCTTCCTCATGGGGAATCACAGTGTATCAACTCTGGATGTCACAACCTCCATGAAATCATAAACCAGTGAGGTGTCTGAATATGTAAGAGAACCATATTGTCTCACCATTTCACTGAACCATAACAGACTTACTTCATGGGAAATCACAGTGTATAAACTATGGATGTTCCAAGTCACAAGAAGACATTCACTCCATGATCTAATTTTCCAGTTTTCCGAAGTTTTTCTAAAAGATGCCAGAAATCATGGACAATGTGTGGAAATCCTTGAATGAGGTGTTTCAACTTGTAGTCTATGAACTTAGCCATTATCTCAGTGACTGACCACCGGCAGCAACAATAGGACATAAGGGTGGATCCAACACATTTGAGTGAATTTTTGGGATGCCAAAAATCTTTGGAATTGTGGGGTTTTGCACTAAAAAATAATCATACAGGTCTTGAAATATAGTATCAAATAACAATATTTCTTGCAATACCTCTTTGATTGCCCTGTAAGCAGTATTGCCCTCATTGATAGACACCATAGGGTATACCTCCTTGTCATTTAACAATCGATAAATTTGACTTGTGTAGTCCATCCAGTCTATAATAACTAACCCTCTCCCTTATCAGATTTCAGGCACCTGAAGTTCTTGTTGTTAATGCTATTGTTTATAATATCTCTGTCAACCTTGGAAACATTATAAAATTTATTCCTGTTTCTTCAATTTAATAGTTCTCTAATTTCTTTCTCACAAGACTTTTCAAACATTTTTGTGAGACGGTACTGTGGGGGTTTAGCAAAACTCCTCTTCCAAAAATTGTGTAAAGAGGGAATCAGATTCAATAAACAGTACATGAAAGTTGAGTTTACATGTGAAAAGATATAAACCAAGTATGATATTTTACTAAATGTATTAATTAAACTTTTTTTCTGAAAAGATAAATCATATGATTTCTATGCAACAATTAAGTCCTTTGTTTCTTCTATTAAATCATGCCAGTGTTTTAGCATGATGCTTATACTTCACTATCATGCCTAGTAAAATATATGACAATATTATATCTTAATATCCCATCCCATATCTGGGGAATTAAGATAAAATATTGTCCTGGGTATTACTGGCTAATCTTGTGCCATTAGCCTAGTAATCACTTATGAACCTATAGCACTTGTTTTATTGTATCACCAAATACTTTACTTTTTTCTCTTCTTAAATCCAATCTAATCATCCTGGTGAATTCCGTTGTTGACTGGTCTCTTTGTGGAGGCAACTTCCTTATTTTGATTTTGTGCATCCTATCTGTTTGACATTTAGAAACCCAGTGAGTGACATAAGGGTTTATTCCCAGTTTATTTACCTTTCTTTCTATGCTTGAGTAGGACATTTTTCAAAAGCTTTAGCCAGGTTGAGATATGAGGTATGTACCATTTTATCTTCAGCCATTGCTTTTGTGATCTTTTCAATAAATGCATCAGCTAGAGCAAGCACAACCTACCCTTGATTAATCCAAACTAAAACTGATCCAGTGTTTTTGGAGCCTCCCAATGTCCTGATTAATTAGTTGCATGATAAGTCCTTCCTTGGCTTTGTATATGTCGCTGGTTAGACTTATGGGTATGTAATTGCCTGGGTCTGTGGGAAAATCCTCTCTTATACAAGGGAATGACTGTAGCTGTTCTCCATTCACGTAGTACAAAATCTGTATAGTGTCTGAAACTAAGCAGTGTTGTTAGGGGCATGCTTAATCTTATTTAAGATGCATCCAGGGATATTGTCAGGACCCAATGATGCAGTATTTTTAGATTTTGATAGCACTTTTAAGACTTGGTCTTATGTGATAGCTGGGTGTGAGCCAGTTTCAGGTATACCTTGAATGACAGACAGAGGGGAGACAGTGATAAAGTTAGAGCTAAATGTATCAGCCAGTAGGTTTGCTATATCTTCAGCCTTACGGTAGGTGACATTGTTCATAATCAGCTCATTGCTGCATTGTGCTTTTGAGATTATGAACATAACTAAAAAAGGCCTTATCATTGCCTTTAGCTTGGGTAGATATTTTAGCCACAAGCTTGACTTTGGTGGATATTATTAAGCTCCTGAGTTATTTGTTTATTTTGGTGACAAGGATGATAACATTTCTGGAAATTAATCTTCTTACTTTTGGCCAAAGTTGTTTTCCTTTTATTATAAAGATTGTTGATATTATGGTTCCAAATGTAGATTTATTTCTGGGGTTTGCCCTGCACTTGTGCATCTATGCAGCTGTTTACATGCTGGTATAGTGTGGTGGTGTACATTTCTGTGTATTCAGTGGAGTTACATGGGTTTGATGGGGATCTGAAGCTTGTCAATGTATCACATTGGAGTAGGTAATATGTCTTAAAGAAATTTCTAAAGGTACCTTGACATTAAATACTAAGGTAGCTGCACTTGTTGTCCAATTTCCCTTGCAAGTGAGAATCAAATCCTGTATCTTGTGTCTGTGAGGTATACGCATTAACCACTATGCCACCCCCAAGCCATTGCTAAACCTTATTTGGAAAATCATCAAGACTATTTTCTACTTTACATTACCTTTTTATATGGGTCTCTTGTTACTTAATAGTTTCTTATCACTCATCTTCCAAATATAGCTAATAATATATCTACACATTTTTCATAATTTTATGCCTTAATTCCCCTATTTACATATCAAGTTACGAGAAAATTTCAGTTCTTTCCTACTCATTTTTCAGTAAAATGTGTGACCAGTACTGCAATCCTTTCTCACTTTATGCTTTTTTGTATTTTCACAACAGTAATTTCTCTAATTAGTAAGCACATTATTTCTTTATTTTATTTTTATTTATTTGACATTTGTTGACCAGGTTGGTCCATCTGATCTAAGGCCCGGGGAGAAAAGCTCCATAATTACAAAAATATATACAGTTTCCAAGAAAAAACATTTGCTGGTACATGAAGAAGAACTAAATAACAATGGACAGCAAGTATACAATAACAATACAGATTATAGATAACATACGCTGATGGCTAATTACGTATATTGAGGTAGGTAGACTAGGAGAGATTGAATTTAAAGTAGAAATAAATAGTGGGGAGTGTTTGAGTAGCAGTGAAAAAGAGAGATAAGAGTGCAGCAGTGGTATGTTGAATACTCTACTGGTGAGGGGCGAAGGAAGGGGCAGTTAGGATGGAGGTAGAATTAGGTCTTCAAGAAAGAAGTGGGAGATAGGTCTTGAGAGGTGGGTTAGTCGGGCGGCTGGTAACAGAGGCAAAGTTTATTTGAGCTAAGGTGATTTCTCACGGTCTTTTTGAATAGAGGTTTGGAAGAAGTGTTTTGTATGTCCAGTGGGAGTTTATTCCAGTGTTTGGCAGGGTAATAGCTATACAAGTTCTTTCCAATGTTGAGTTTGGGTTTGGTTAGAAATGTGTTTGTCCTAATTCTACATCGTGTATAATTTGTTGCTTTATAATTATGGTTTTAAAATATTTTGCAGCTTTAATTATTGTCTTCTTGGTTATTAACTATCACACCTTTTCATTCTGTGCCTGTATTAGCATATTTTTATACTTTATTTGCATAGTTAAAAAAGATAACTTTCTTTTGACCTTTAACAACATATTTTGCCTTAATCTCTTATATTTGCTTCATTCAGCATCAACATTATTTATGCTGCATCATTGCCTTCATGTTATTATCCACTATAACTTCCTCTAATTAATGACATTCTTCCTTATAAATTTCTTTTTGACTCTTATGTTACAAACATTCTGCATTAAGATACAGTCTTATATTTTATTTTGTAACCAATCTACCATTCAAACCATTTTCTATAAAATGTCTCATTTGTGAATGTTCTGTAAATAATACCTTCCTTTCATCTTGTAACTTTGTGAATGCAGTAAATAGTAACAGAAACACCAGTAAATGTGTCTCCTTACTCTTTCTTGATCTATCCAAAGCCTTTGACAGTATGTCATTTTAAAAAGCACTTCTAAAGCACTCCTCACCTAATATATCTTCCTCATCTCTTCTGTGGTTTCAGAGTTACCTATCAAATAGGGCTCAGGTAGTGAAACAGAAAGAGGATTGCTTAGCCCTTTTATCAGTGTAAGTAGGGTATCCCAAGGATCAATTCTTTGACTACTGTTAGTCACTGTCTTCATAAATGACTTACACTCTGTTACAAAATGTGCCATCTTAGTTCAGTATGCAGATGACAATGCTCTTACCTGCACATAGAGTTACATTAAGTGATAAAAAATCCTTCTCATCTGTCAAAACATAGCTAAACAAAGCACAGCTTCTCCTAAATCCCCAAAAGACCAGTTTGATTGTATTTGTTCCTAAAGAACTCTCTGTCCAAAAAGTCTTCTTTACTATATACTCAGCTAATACTAGCAAGACAGAACAGGTTCCACATATCAAACTTCTGTGAGTCACGATATATGGCAAAATGCAATTCCACCAGCACATATCCCAAATTATGAACAAAACTCATCAAAAACTCAGCCTCCTACACAGGGCCAAACTTGACCTTACCTGATATAGCAAGGCAGCACATAGCTACAAGCCTTATTTTTTCATATATTTTCATATAAGGTTCTCTAACACTATATTGTATTGTACAGAATTGTAGGTAATATATTTTTCTTTATATGTTTTGAATAAAGTATCCTTCATTATTTGTATTGTATGACAACTCTGAACAATGAAACTGTAAACATATTTTTCTCCCCAAGCTACCACTAAAAAGGGTCTTTTAGGCCCTGTCAGAAAATCCCAGTAAATAAATACCAATAAATAGGCAAATAAATAAATAAATGCAATGGAAGATGAACAAATCTTGTACACCTCTTGCTGTCTCCTTTACTGAACTGTTCGTGCTCCTAAAACAATACATACTGCTACATGACAAAAAATCCACAAAGTGAAATGTAAATAATAGCTTTCTTTAATCTGTCTGAGAATAGACTACAAAAAAGTAAATTTCTGTCCTTTTCCTTTGTCTTTATATAAGTATATTTATGTTCTGGTCCGACATTATATTATAAATGCAAAACCATCCTTTTCTGATTATAATTTTTTTACCCTTAATCTTTCCTTAATATCACAATTAAAGTCTCCCAAATCACTATATTCACATTAACATTCAAATATATATATTTTTTCAATTCTTGAAAAAGTTGTGTTCTTTAATATCTGATATAAATAAATAAATGCCATAAGACTTATTAATACAACAATCTTATATCACTAACCTTCCTGGGCAAATAACAGTAACTTCATGTACTACAATATAATTCACTTTAGATAATATTATTATTTCAGAACGTAAATTATTACCAATACAACCGTGCAGCTTTTAAAACTTCCTTACGTACTTACTTCTCCCCTATATGCACCTGCATTTGTACCTTACCCCCCAACTTTTAAGTCCTGACCACTTCCACTTTCATAGCTCCTCTCACATTCTTATACTTTATACTCAATTTTTTTCTTTTCCCTCTATAGGTAACATTTGCCTATAACATGTCCTGCATCCGCCCTACCTCCTTATTCTAAAGCTTCATCAGTATTTCAATCTGTAATATTAGCTAGTAACAATTGTACAAAGTGACATACTTTGTTTTGTCTTCTACCTCTATTTTCCTACAGCTGTTATTTGCCAACTACTGAATATCTGTGTGAATTTCACCAACATGTCTAATAATCAATCCTCTTTGCCTAATACTCATTTGAGTTAACTTGTTTGTTATTGTAGTTACTGTATGTAATTTTAACTAATTCTTCATGTTTGTTATATTTACTTGTATTCTTTGGAGCCTTTCTCCCTCGGCCTCCACTGAAAATGGACTCTTAATGGCGCAGTGGACTATCCCAATAAACAAATGCCAGTCAATCAATCAAGCAATCAATCAATAAATAAATAAAATGTTCTCTCCCCATACATATTTTAACTTTTCTTTCTGCTCTATATTATTTAAACACATATCTAAAAAGTAGTATATTATATTATATTATATTATATTATATTATATTATATTATATTATATTATATTACATTATAATATATTTAATTGCTTACAGCATTGCATCAAATCAATTCTACTTCTTTTACTTTTTATACTGTTTATATTAGGGAAGAGGACAGAAAAACATATCCTTTACGTTTTTTTTTTCTTTCAAACCATTTTTTTCTTTCTCTGACCTGATTGCCTAAAGTAAAATCCGCCTCACCTCTTTAAATTTTATAACATATTTTCCCATAACCAGACATTCTTTATTATTTTCTTCTTAATCTATAGAAACACCCCTCCCACCTCTTCATCGTGGCCAGGTAATACTTCTTCACTCACTACGTAACTGAACTTGCACAGTTTCTTCCATATTTTCATATTTTCAACATATTCATTTTCTTTAACTCATTCCTACCACCAATGTTCATTAGATTTGCAGTACCTGCACTGACCTGTCCAAACACAGTATATCAACTTTTTGAAATTCATTAACCAAATAATCTTTTGCAGCACAAAAAAAAATACGCATATATTTTTAGCCTGTCCCAACTATCTAACAATTCCTTCGATACCATTAAGCATTATTAAATGGAATATGTTTCACAATGTTTTCATTTTCTTGTAGTGTTACCCATATTTCCCATTCCCAAGTCCAAATATTCCTTTCATCATAAAATTTATCCTTAGAGTGCACAGACTGACATATGGATAGAAAGTTGCCTTTAATATCCTCTTGCTCTAAAATTAAACTGTTAGTCTATTTTTTCACATTAGAGTAAATGCATAAACCACAAATTCATTCCCTGGATACTCCTTTTTCTTTGAGTCAAGTGCAAACACATATTTGTAATTCAAAAGTGTCAAAAGTCACATTACAAAACAACTCCTTTTTAGGTGGCCCACACAGCCTAGCTGGACCTCGCCAAGGCCTTCAACACCATCCCCCACTCTGGAATCATAGATAAACTTACTAAGCTGGGCATTAATCCCTATGTCACTCGATGGGTTGCCAACTGGCTTACTGACAGAACTCACACTGTAAAAGTAGCCGACTCCAAATCCAGCTCCAGACAAGTGACAAGCGGAGTACCTCAGGGTTCAGTCCTGGGACCGCTCTTGTTTGGCATCTACTTCTCTGAAGTATAGGCCAACACTAAGGGACTCTGGCTAACAAAGTTCACAGATAATGCAAACCGTGAGCCATTATTGAATCCCCAAATTATGTGGATTGTCTACAAAAGGGCCTTACAGAAACAGATGCTTGGTGCCAGAGCCATGGGCTCAAGCTCAGTGCCAAGAAATGTATAGTTATCCCCTTTGGGAAAAAACATGTACCCATGAATTACCACATAGGTGGCAGTACACTAAACACCGAAAGTGTGATAAGACACTTAGGGACACAGATGGATAGTGGTCTCACCTTCGATAACCACATTGCCACAACAGTCAGGAAATCTTTATATGTGGCACACGTCATCACTAAGGGCTTTTCATCCAGAAAAAAGGAAGTCATTGTCCCAGTGTACTCATCCCTCATTAGAACCATTATAGAATACAATGCCCCATTTGGTATGTACTTCTCAAGACATCTGCAACAACGGGAAAGACCAAGAAATACCTCACTAATAGAATCACAGGCCTAAAGCAGATGCCCTATGCTGACCATCTAAAAAAATTCCAGCTATACTCTGCCACATATCATCTACTCAGAGGTGATCTCTTTTTAACATACAAGGCCATGTCAAACTCAGAGCTATTGGACATGCTACACTTAAAGAAATCCCAATCTCTCAGAGCCACATGCTCCAGGGATCTAAACCTTGTCATCACAATGAACAAAACATGCTGGAGGGATAGTTTCCTGACCCAGAGACTCCCCAGACTCTGGAATAGACTGCCCATACATGTCAAGCAGAGCACCTCTTTGTCCATCTTCAAAAGGAACCTTGACAATTGGATGGGAGATAGGAAATTCACCCCAGGGATCACGTCAGTCACCCTGCTAGACAGGGGTCCAGGGAAGTAAATATTGTGGGAAGAAATTGCCAGGGAATTGTTATGGCTAGGCTTGTATAGGCCATAGAGTCGATAGCCTAGTACCAACCTATGAACCTATGAACCTATGAAATATTAATTAAGGAACAAATGTGTTATATATTAAATCCTAATGGCTCAATTATTTTCCCAGATTACATATTTATCAATGGCCACATCTGTTCATAGATGTTTACTAGGCTAATGACCACAAGAGCCTTTTTAAGCCTAGCCATGCATCCCAAATCTCTGGCAAGTTCTGATACCCTTGATAAGTTTTAGCAGGGGCCTGAGAGATGAACCATTTACAGGTTACCTGTGTCCATTAGAGACATAGGTGCCAAAGCAGGGATGAATTTCCAGTTTCCCATCCAATTGTCCAAGTTGCATTTTAATTGGGTTAGGGAGGAACTCTGCTTCACATGGATGGGGAGCCTGTTACATAGACGTGGCAGTCTCTGGGATGCATACCTCTCTCTCCAGCAGGTCCTATTTATATCACAGGCAAGATTTAAATTTTTAGAATGGGTAATTCTGTTGTTGTTTGTTTTGTGGATATGCAGGAGGTCCATCAGAGTGGGGTCTGGCAATGCCCTGTATGCTAGGCATAGATCTCCCCTCAAAACCCTGTAGGAGACAGACTATAGGGAACGGGCCTTGAGGTGGTCTGCAAAGGACATTTTACTTACACCCTGTATTCTTTTAGTGAGAAACCTTTGTGGACATTCCAATTGTTGGATATGCCTGGTTAGGTACATACCAAAGGGGGCATTGTACTCAATGATAGGTCTGATGAATGCCGAATACAGTGGAACAATGACTTCCTTGGACTTAGATGCCATACCTTTGTTTATAAGTTGTGCAACATAGAATTATTTCCTCACCATTGTAGACACATGATGGTCAAAGCCTAGATTACTCTCTATGTGTCCCTACATCCCTGACTACTGGGTCAACTCTAAGGGGTGTGCTGTCAATATGATAGCTACCAGGGGTGGATGACTTCCCAAAGGATACTATTATGCATTTCTTGACATTTAGTTTTAGTCCATGACTCTGACACCAGTTGTTTATCTGTGTCAGCCCCTCCTGGAGAACATTTGTGTCAGTGTGAGATTCAATGACAGATCCTAATTTGCAATCATTTGCAAATTTAGTCAGCCAGAGACCACTGACATTGGCCTTGACTTTAGAGTGTCAAAATGTCAAAAAGGAGTGGTCCAAGGACTGATCCCTGAGGGACACCACTTGTGACTGCCGTCTTTGTAGAGGTGCCTACTCAACCTGGTGAACTTCTTTGAGAAGGTCACCAAAGAAATGGATGAGGGCATAATTGTTCACACTGGTTACCTTGACTTGGCCAAGGCATTTGATACAATACCCCACTTGGGCATTGTTGACAAACTCAAGACGTTAGGTACAAAAACATATGTCACCCAGTGGATAGCCAACTGGCTCACAGACAGGACACAGGAAGTTAGAACTGGGGAGTCCACCTCTACAAAGAGACCAGTTCATGTTGGAGTGAATGACCTCAGACATGACTCACTGAACTATATGGAGCGCGACATGGTCAGGCTCTCTGAATGTGTGTCCCAGACAGGTATGTCCCTAGCCTTGAGCAGCATACTACCCTCACCTAGAATGATGCCACAGTATAAACAAAAAATGATTGAGTTCAATAATTGTTTCAGTTTTTGGTGTCATTCAAAGGGGATCCAATTCTTTTCAGCCTGGGAAGCCATGGTCGACAAACCTCACTAATTTGCCAGAGACGGTTTCCACGTGGCAACTCTAGGCTTTTTGCTGCTTGCAAAGCCCCCCCCCCCACAGAGCCTTTTTAGGCAATATCTCAAAAACAACATCACTAACATGAAATTATCAGAACAAAATTAGGTCATGCTGCTAAATGCTAAGAGCTTAAACCAAAAACTGCACTCCCTAGAAGCACTTCTATCACCAGAAGATGTAGATGTCTGTGCAGACTACAATGTCTTCCACACCTTTAGACCACAAAATGAACATGTGAAAACCAAAGGAGTTGGTGTTTAAATCTATACTAGAGATACATTCACCTCCCATCTAGTTAGACTGGACAACTCCATAGAGTTATTCTAGGTCCAAGTTACAGTGGATAAGACCCCTATTTAAATCATAGCCTGTTATAGATCCCTCTCCATGGGTTACGACACCAATGGCACCTACTTGACCAAACTAGAGACAATCCACATTTTAGCAAACACAATGGTTATTGGGGATTTCAGTTATCCCACCATCAACTGGGAAACCTAAGCTAGCCCTAACTCACTAGCACAAAAGTTCCTTGACTTTGTTAATTCAAATGCCCTAGAACAAAGTGTCCATACCCCAACAAGGGGAACAAACATTCTGGATGTGGTTCTCACCAACACGTCAAACAAATGCACTGCCACAACTGCCGGACACTCATTAGTTAAAACTGACCACAAATTAGTCACCTTCGAGCTGGCAGCTAACACCAGAACACACAAAGGGCGAAATCAGACTGAAAAACTTCACCAAGGCAAACTATACCCTTCTAGGGTTATAAATCCAAGAAGGTATAAATGCATTGCAAGCCCCTCCCCAAGATGGAAGTGGTAACTATACTGAAGCTTACAATAAAGCTCTGTACAATGACTTGCATAAGTGTATAAGCCATACCAGAAAGAATCAAAGCCAGAGCCCCAAGTAAAATCAAGCTGCCATGGTGGACATCCAGCATCAACAATCTTTACAATAAATGCAAAAAGTTGGTCTCCAAGAAACCAAAGGCAAAGCCCCAACAATGGAAAAGCACCCTCTTCAGCCTCAACAGGCAAATGAGACAACTTGTCAAATCCTCCAAGGGCTCCTTTGAGAGAAACTTAGCAGGTACATCTAAGGATAACCATAAGGCCTTTTACAGCTACATACGTCACCTAAAGGATAGGACCAAAGCATGTGCAGAACTAGTGGGCCAACGGTATCACACTCACTGATCCCACAGAGATAGGAAACCTGCTAGTGGACAGGTCTGGTAAAAATTTCACATCCTTAGCCCTTCCTAGCTTACAACAAACCTTCCTCCAAACTCCCCCCCTACATATCTGAAGAGCAGGTCCTCAAAGCCTTGTCCAAAGCAAAAAACACAGTCTCTACAGGACCAGTCGACATCCCAGGCTGTCTTCTAAACAGGCTAAAACATGAATTAGCATCACCACTAAATACCCTTTTTAGTCATAGCCTAACCACAGGCTTTGTTCCTGCAGAATGCAAAACAGCAATAGTTATTCCCCTCCACAAAGGTGGCCTAGCAACAGACCCAGGGAATTATGGAGCCATAAGCCTGACCAGCCTCATCTGTAAGGCTGTGGAATGTATCGGTATTGACTTATGTATCATTATGTATTTATGTAGCATATATCATGGACAGAAGTAGGTTAAAAATAAAGAAGATAGCTGGGTGCACAAGTCCCAGGATAAAAGTGTGCCAATTCCTGGTAGGTGCACTGTTACCAGGGCTGGAAGAAATGAAACTGTAGAATCCTTAAGACACAGAAATATTCCTACAATGGTGCCATATCAGGCCTAGGGGGAGGATGGCTCCCCTATTGTAGAAGGAATTAGCAGTCCACAAAAATCACAAAAACTGATAGGTCAAAAAAGAGCCATACAGACAACAGAGTGCACTATTTAGGATAAGAAAGAAATTATGTATTGTTACTATTATGCAAAAAGCCAAGAATTTCCAGAGAAAAGATATATGAAACGATTAAGAGAGAAATTAGAGGAAAGAAAAATACTTCCAGAAGAAAAACTGTCAGAAGCTTCAGTTAAATATTTGTGTTCAATAATACAACCAATACATGAAAAACACTATATAGACAAAGAAACCTTGTACCATTTGGAAAAAGAAGCAACTGAGGAAGTGCAAAAATTTAGAGAACAAAATTTAGAGACATCTGAAGGATATAAAAAAGAAATATGGACATTGGAAAGAAAGAGGGATCTGATATGGTGCAATATTTATGCATAAGAAGAAAGCCAAATTAATCAATATAAAAAAGACAGCTCCAAAGATATTCGAAGAGAAATATAGGCAAAGCCATCCAGATATGGAAAGTTTCACAATAAAAAATAAGACCACAAAGAGGGAATGTAGAACAGAAGATTAGGCAAGTACACATTAAAAAATAGAAGCTGAAATTATGGAATATTTGTGAAGTGAAGGACTGAGTGTAGAAAGCATGATGGAACAAGGAGTCCCCAAAGTAAGGAGAAACAAGAGGAGCAGGAGACACCAGAAGAAGAAATGTGGACATGGGAAAGAAAAAGAGATTTAATAGGGTGCAATATTTGTGCAAAGGAGAAAGCAAAACTAATGAATGCAAAAAGAGCTGCACCAAAGATATTTAAAGAGAAATACAGGCAAAGACAGTTGAATATAGAAAATTTTACAGTGCAAAAAGTAAGAAAACAAAAAGAAAAGGTAGAAAAGTAGACAAGATAATTAGTGATGGAGAAGTTAAAGAAATAGAAACTGAGGTTATGGAGTACCTGTGAAGTGAAAGATTCAGTGCAGGAAATCTAACTCAGATAACAACACAACAGGATAGAGCAATTGAAACCCAAATTAAGGAGAAAGCAGTGGAGCAGGAAGCATCTAATCAGTTGACATATGAAGATACTTTGGAGCCTCCCATAGGAAACCAGCATAAAGGTTTAGTTGGAGCTATACAGCAAGGGAAAGAACAGGAGACTGTGGCGACTCTGACACAGTCAGCATTATGGAGTGATAGGCCAGTGAGGGCTTAGGAGGGTGGCCTAATGGTTAAGGTGTTTGCCTTACAAACACAAGGTACAGGATTTGAGTCTCACAGGGGATAATTGGCTAGGCTTAAACTAGCTCACTAGGGCAGTTAGCCTAGTACTAACCTATGAACCTAGGATCTGTGAATCTATGGCACAGGTTGAAACGGAAGAGAATGTGGCACAGGAAGAAGCCCTGGAACTTTCTATAGAATGCTCACAGGAAATGGCGAACAAAGAATGTGCCCTCAGTTTAGAAGAAAATGAGCTAAGAGAAGAGTTGCTTGATTTAATAAGATGGATAGACATGTTAAGAACAATGAAAGAAATAGACTGCATGCAGAAGGTCAATAAAACCCCAAAAGTTAGGAGTTTGATAAACCAAATGAACATAGTAATTAGGACTGTCCATAGAGATTCATGCAAAATAAAAGTAAATGGGACACATTATTGTGCAGCCAAATCAATAACAGATAAAGTCCTACCACAAGAAGACATGGTAATAAAGGAAAGATGGGGAGAAAACGTTTGCCATCATGGAAGTATCGGATAGACAAAACTATAAAGCAATTAAGACAAGAAGTGTCACTATTAGAAGAGTATAGAAGAGGGAACAGAACAACAAAAATATGTTAGAAAGATGGACGTGATAAAAGCAATGCACAGTATTATAACAGATTAGGATTTATCATGCACTATCGCAAATAATAAACTAAAAATATCAACACAGGCAGGAAAAACCTAGAAGATATACAGATAAATATAAATGAAAAGTACAAAATAAGCAATGTATTGATGACCCAAAAAGTTTTATAGAGAATTGGGAAACAAGGTAAAAGGAATCGAAAGTCCAATAAAAAAGAAGAAATAGATGCATTTTGGAGAAATATTTATGAAGATCCTGTGGAATATAACAAAGATGCTAAAAGGATAGAAGAAGTAAAAGAAAGAATAAGAAGTTTAAAGGTACAGAATATGAAATGGGATGAAGTAACAGCCAGAGAGATTGAAAGAAAAGTTAAGAAAAGCCTCTAATTGGAAAACCCCAGGCCCAGATTCAGCACCTAACTTCTGGTTAAAAGTATTAATATCTTTACATGAAAATTTAGCCATGAGTAAGAACTGTTTATATGCACATCCCAAACAGACATCAACCTGGCTAACAACAGGAAAGACAATGCTCCTACTTAAGAGTGAACCTGCAAGCTACCCTAGAAATTATAGACCAATAACTTGCCTTCTGACAACATATAAACTATACACTGGAATTAGTGATGACAGAGTTTATAGTCATTTAGAAAAAAACTCAATTATGGCAATAGAAAAAAGTGTTAGAAAAGAAAGTCATATGGAACAAAGGATCATTTGTTGTTAAATAAAGTCATAGTAGGGAACTGTAAAAAGGGGAAGAATCTAAGTACAGAATGAATGGACTACAAGAAAGCATTTGATAGTATCCCACATTCATGGATAAAAGAGTGCTTAAAAATGTATAAGATACAACCTACACTGATAAACTACATCACAGTGGCCATGAAACAGTGGTAAACCACCTTGCAGTTAAGCCATGATAAAGGACAAATTATTATTCCAGGTATAAAAATCCAAAAGGGGATATTCCAGGGTGACTCTGTCACTGCTGTTCTTTTGCCTTGCACTAACCCATTAAGCTGTCTGCTTAACAGATTAGGTCATGGCGATAAATTGGCTTCCAAAAAGCAACAAAGTGTATTGACTTCTCATCATCTCTTTGTTGATGATTTAAAACTGTATAGCTCATCAGATGAGGAACTAAAAGCACAACTGCAGGTTGTCAAAACTTTTTCAGATGATATAAGACAGTCCTTTGGTCTTGATAAATGTGCAAAAGCAACCTTTAAAGCAGGAAAGCTGCAGCACCATGAATGCATCAGTTTGGGATGAGAATGTGATTTAAAAGAACTTGAGCAAGTGGGAATGCATAAATATTTGGCAATTGATGAAAGATCAACAATAAAACATGAACAAATGTGAATAAAACTAATCCTGAAAACAGTGTTGACATCTAGGAACAAAGTTCAAGCTATAAACCAATTTGTTCTTCCTATCCTAACTTCCAGTTTTGGAGTGATTGACTGGCCCCAAAATGTGTTGGATAGATTAGACAGGAAAACAAGAAGGATGCTTCATGCTCATCAAATGATTATACAAATCAGTGCATACCAAGATTACAATTCCTCTTTCCGAAGGAGAGATGGGCTTCCTTGAAATTGATCACATGTATAGAGCTGCAATCGTTGCACTGCATACATATCTGCTGATCTCAAAAGACCCAAACATAGTGAAAGTTTTGAAACATGAAGAGAATAAATCCCTGCTTAGTCTAGCAGAAATATATTGCTGTCAAGCGGGAATGAAAATCAAACCAGAGTTAGATAAAAATCAGGCAGCAACTGAATGTGCCTAAAAACAAAAGAAAGAATATAAGGTGAAGGGTCAGATGAGAAGGCAAGAAATGTGGAAAATGCATAAATATATTTGCAAGTATAGAAAACTCCTGGAACAACCTCATGTTGCTCAGGATAGAATGCAGGAATGGTTAAGGAGAGCCAGAAAGGCAAATTCAATACAAAAGATTAAACTTAATATTGGCGGGACAAGACGGTGGACTACATACACAATGGTTTACAAAGTCCATTGAACATTTGGGAGAAACAGACAAATGTAGGTTTTGTAAAACAGAATTGGAAATAGTTGCACACCTTGTTGCTGACTGTGACATCCTAATGGCAGAAAGATTGTATACTGAAAGGCAAAATAATGTGACGAGACTGTTGCACTACGGATTGTGCAAACATTATAATATTGAAATAGCTGAAAAACATTGGAAACATGAGCCACAAAGCATCATAGAAAATGATGAAGTCTGCATCACATGGGATCACCAATTACCAGCAGTTCAAAAGATAGATATGAGAAAACCAGATATAGTGATCCATGAAAAGAAAACAAAAGTAGCATTGATCATTGAAATCGCTGCACCCAATGACTACAGTATCAAGCAAACTACTACTAGAAGTCACCAACAGCTACAATAGCTTTGGAGATGCACTATATAGTAGTTTGGTGGCTAAAAAATGGAACTCTGATCCCCCTAGCATTCAAAACACATCATCCAAAGCCTCCTTTAAAGACCTCATCAGGCAACATCTCAAGCAAAGCTGGCAGTGCCATGATTGCTCCCCAGGCTAGTGAAAGCAGATAAGGTACACATACTAAACCTAGAGTACTTGATAATAGTTTTCAATCTTACTCATAAACACTGGCTAATGTACAATGTATGTACTGTACTTGTGTACTATGTATGTATTCTACCTATGTTCCAAATTTCAGCTGTACACCACAAATCTATTAATTACCTTTATTTTTAAATTAATATTTTCTTGTTTGTTCTCTCCACTGTAACTGTTGATGTGCTGCATACCACTGTAAAAACATGTCTGTTGTAATTTGTGTGTATACTGATCATGTCTAAATATCTAAATTTATCTGTAATTTTTCTATGTGGAGCTTTTCTCCCCAGGCCTCTACTGAAAAAGGGCATTTTCTGCTCAGTCAGACACCCCCGGTTGACAAATGTAAAATATAAAATAAAATTAAAAAATGTAATTGTGTACAGAGAGACACAAAGTCATAAAATATTAGGATTTTCAGGCAGAAATCATAGCAATGTGGAAGAAAGACACCCATACAGTTCCAATAGTAGTAGAAGCAATGGGTCTTATAAAAAAGAATCTAAAATTGTATTTAGATATGTTACTGATACATGTAACTCCATATGAATTGCAGAAGGAGTCATTACTGGGCACATTGCGGGTGCTGCGAAGAGCACTTCTGGCTGACATCAAAGATTGAAACAAGATTAATTTCATGAACTTTAATCATACTTTGACTTAGGACTGGGGTCCATTCCCGTCATGGTATTAGAAACCCAAAAGATTTGGAGAAATTAAAAAAGAAAGACCTCATAAATAAAAATATATTTGACCTCCAGACCCTGGATCCTACCCAGTTTGGCTTCATGAAGGGCAGATCCTGCCTGTTAAACCTGGAGGATTTCTTTGAAAATGTGACCAGGGCCATTGATGATGGCAAATCTGTGCACACAGCATACCTCAACCTGGCAAAGGGTTTTGACACAATCCCACATTCAGACATTACCAATAAACTTAGCAAACCGAATATAAACCCCTTTGTTGTAAGATGGTTGCCAACTGGCTCACAAACCAGACACACATTATCAAAGTGGGTGACTCCACATCATCCAGCAGGCCTATTATCATTGGGGTGCCACAGGGGTCAGTGCTGGACCCCTACTGTTTGGTATATACTTCTCAGATTTTCTGGTCAAAACTAAAGGGTTGTGGCTGACCAAGTTTGCAGATGATTGCAAACTAGGTGCAATCATTGAATCCCCAAATGATGTCAATATACTCCAGGAGAGTCTCACACAGACTAACAACTGATGTTTTAGTCACCGTCTCAAAATGAATGCAAAGAAATAGATCATCATTCCATTCAGCACCATACCTCTCGACCTCTTAGAGCAAGAAATCTGGACAAAGCCATAAAAAATGGGGAGACAAAGGTCCAAAAATAGGGATACTTTTTAAATATTGCTCTTACAAATTTAGAAAGTTGATAGAATAACAGGTTTTGCATTAGCATGAATTTTCTGAATGGTATGATTCTGAATTTTAAACATCAGTCATTATTTTCTGAATTCAGTCCTCAATGATTTGCTAGTAATTTGCCAGAAAAATGCAGTTTTATGAGAAGCAGGCCAAAAATATGAGGCAAAAATCTGGACATTCTGTAAAAATCTGTACAGTTGAGCAGTATGTTCAGCACAAACAATGTCCCCTAACACAAACAAATCAGCAAAAGTCCCCTAAGTACCCATGAAGTGGTAAGGGACCTGTGATCACAAATTAACTGTGACCTTAACTTAGAGCATTATGTGTCTACTGTAGTAAGGAAACCTTTCCATGCAGCACACTTGATTAGAAAAGGCATTTCCCTCGAGAGCAAAAGAAGTTATAACCCTCCCCGTACTCTGCACTTATCTGGCGCATAATTGAGTACAATGCCCCATTTGATATGTACCATACTAAGCACCTGCAGCAATTAGAGAGACCTCAGAGATTTCTAACAAAGACGATCAAGGGGCTCCAGCATGTGCCTTACACAGACCGACTAAAGTCCTTATCACTATACTCTGTATCATATAGACTTCTTAGCGGAGACTTATGCCTGGCCTACAGAGCAATCCAAGACCCAAACCTAATGAACTTGCTACATATGTGTAAATCAAATGGGTCTAGGACTACCCATTCCAGGGGCTTAAATATGGCCTGTGACTTAAATAGAAGTTTCTGGAGGGACAGATTTATCTCCCAACGACTGACACATCTTCGGAGCAGACTACCAGTTCATGTAAAACTGAGCACCTCTATGACATTGTTCAAGAGGAAACTCGATGAGTGGATGGAGCAACATAATTTCTTAACAGGTATAGAGCCCACAACCCTCCTGGACATGGGCAGTCATCACCGAATGCAGTTTTTGGTATTGACTAACATTTCTATGGTATGACAGCGGGATGAAATGGCTAGGCTTAAAATGACCTCCAGATCAATTGCCTAGTAATCTCCTATGATTGTATGATCCTATACCACTTTACAGCTGGAGCTGCTGCACTGGACAGCCTCATTGCCATGCACCATGCAGCTCCACCTGTATATCTGACCATGCTCCCTGCAGGCAATATCAGGCTGGGCATACAGGTGGGCCAGAGAACATTAACCAAACTCAGGTGCCCCACCAAGTTCTCAGTTAAATTTGGGTTTTCTTAGAATAGGTCATGAGATTGTAATCTCTGTGCCTCTTCTTGGCACAGCGAAACCTCCTTCATTTTAGTGTTTTGAGGTTTTGAACTAGGCACTGTTTTCTGCCTTATGACAAGAAAGTGCAGCTAGATGACAGAATCGGGAAGTAATTTCTCAGTATACAGTACATACAACCACTGATATTTTAAATGTAATAAACATAACTCCACTTATATTATTAAAGTAAAAACTGCATATTTTTAGAAACAGAATGCCCAGTTTACACAATGACAATAGCAAACTGAAGTGTTAAGAAAACCTTTAAGTAAGCTACTTAAAGATGATACTGAATTGGTAACTAAGTAATACTTTTACTAGAGAACATGGGTTTGTGGATACATTTGTTGAGTTTAATAACAAAAAAATGTTAATTTTATAACTACTTATGCTACCGTTGCTATAGTTACAGCAGAATACACTCAGCAAGAAATCATCCCAGTACCTCTCTTTCTTCAAATGTTCCAGTCTGATATGACATTGACAGGTGTACATAGATCGAAGGGATACTCTCTACATTGAGAGACCAAGAATGAATTATTCTGTTAGATGCAGGCTTTACAGAAATCCTTGTATCTGCTAAAATTCCTCTGCTACACTTAGAAGGAAGCGTCAGATATGCAAATATCATTATTAAAGGTACAAGTGAAGACATCACTTCTGACAAACTGTTGTAGCAGTGCAAAATATTTTTATGTCACGTCAATGGCCTGCCAGCTACTTTTAGCAGAATAGCTAAAATTAAATCGAATGGTATGAGTGAATGCTGTCACTCACATTCCTTCTTAATGTAATGCCCCAATGGAATAACATTTTCAGAAAGCACACAACACAGTATATTAGAAATGCAGTGTCATTAAATACAGCATTTTTCTGCATTGATATAACCATTGCAGATGTCAGCTTAATAAGGTAATAATTCCCCTGACTGAGTTGGAATAATGGTTAAGGTATTTACTACATAGACATAAGGCATACCTTTCAAAGATAAATTGTTTAGGCGTAAAATGACTCACAAGGGCAGCTAGCTTAGAACTTACCTATGAACAAAGGGTTTAAAATATGGAAAAGTTGTTTACAAACAAAAAAATAATAATGCTTGTGCTTTATACACTTGAATATTTAAAAAAATGTTCAATATGCCTGAATCAGGTCTGTGAATTGACATTAGTCAATGCAAAGCAAATCACCTGGTGAGAGTGAGTGTGCACCAGGGTTCAGCTCTGACCCCACTGCTATTCATACTGTGATGGATTACATTAGCAAACAGGAGGAGACAGGTTAGTACGCAGTTGATGTGGCATTACGACTCTGAACAAAAACTTCAGCAAATGACAGAGGAATGGAATGTAAAACTGAAGGCACATAGGATGAAGCTACTTTGTCACGGCAGCAAACAGAAGAAATCAGAAGAAACTAAAAATTGAGATAAAAGGCAAAATAGTGGAACAGGTTAATGACCTCAAGCATCTTGGAGGGGTGACAGAGAAGAAGGGAAGTCTGAATTAGGAGGTCAAAGCTAGACTCAGAGGGGCTGCAGACAACTGACACAGAGTGTCAGGGGAGTGAATGACAGAAGAATACTAAAAAAGCTAAAAGTAAGGTGTACAAAACAGTGGTGTGACCAGCACTACTGTATGGTACAGAAACCTGACTGAGCAGTAAAGGCAGAGCAGATGAGGAAACTAGAGGTGATGGAAATGAAGTGTCTGAGATGGGTGGTAGTATGTACACTGTAGAATAGACAATGAAATGAGAACATCAGAGCAGAAGCCCAAGTAGCTCCAGTTGTATAGAAGGTGAAAGGGAACAGATTGCACTGGTTCATGCATGTGTGCAGAAAAGCAGAAGGTAAAAGACAATCTGGTAAAGATGACTTGGGACAGAGAAAAAAGTCAAGAGAAAATGATGGTGTCTGTTAGATTTTATGAATATAAGGCTGAAATTGATTCTGTTGTAAATATGCTGAAAGAAAAAGCTTGCTTAAATGCAGAAACAGAGTTTAGTAATATGTGATCAGCAGTCATAATAAATGACCATGGCTTGGAAAATAAGGAACCTGCTGAATGGACATTTTTTCCCTTACAGACTTAAAAACAGGATGTATGCAAGAGCAAAAATGCAAAATCTGCTTTTAAAGAATGGACAATGACACTGTGGCAATATGTTTCCTCAAAAATATGTTTTTCTGCATGGAAAACAGGACATGTTTATCAGCATTGGCACAAGAAAAGATGTTCTTATACAAAGATCCAAATAGAATACAGGATGTTCACACTGTCAGAACAATGTGTTTCCTCAAAAACATGTTTTTCTGCATGGACAACAGGACACTGTTATCAGCATTGGCAAAAGAACAGATGTTCTTGTACAAAGATCCAAATAGAATACAGGATGTTCACACTGTCAGAAAAGCTGGTCTCTTACAAGGCATTGTTAAACAAGGAAGCTTAGTATTGTTTCTACAGGATGAGCAATTCTCCAAAATAGAATATCAAGAGGAAATGTATATGTTTATGCATGACTAAAAGTGTATATAAAGAGCTGTATAAATCCAGTTATGTTAGAGGTATGGTAGGGACTCATTTGTCCTGAGGTAAATGTTATATCTCTCACATCATCTGTACTATATGAGAAGTAAATTTGGAACAGTACTTTTAAGCTGCAACGTTAGTACGTTTGGTTTATTATAAAAAGTTATTTGTTACTGCTCTCTAAAGTTGATGCTGCAAAGTATATTCTCTCATCAGTGTATATTCTGCAAGTTTCTGTATGCAACAGACTGTGAATGCAAATATAACCAGACTTTGAATTTTAGCAGAATCCAGCCAGCAAGACTGAGTGTCTTAAAAAGACTTCAAATCCCACAGCAAGCAGCACCAAGCAGTAAGCAGAGCCATATATTTTTTTCAATGGCGAGCCAGGCAGGAGTAAACCAAACGTTAGTAAATTGCAATGTTGGTATACACAGCACATTAGTAAATGTAAAACCTTATTAGGGCAGGTTGATAGTAAGGCATTATGCAAATGTATTACAATATTTGACTGGTATCTCAAAGAAAACCATGTGGAATATGACAAATGTTTATTCTGTGCTTCAACAAAAACTGCATTTTGTATATTATGCCATAAAAAAGTATTGCATCATATTGCTAAAAAAATAGACTGTAAAGACAGATCTGCTCATGATAAAGAATTAACTAAAGGTAAAGTGTTTACATTACATTCTGATGTTGAACAGTTATTTCCTGTCACCACATGTGAGTCAAATCAGTTACTGATAGAACCCCTAGTACATTTTGTTACAAAGGAATGTAGTAAACTTCTAAAAGACAGACACAATGAGTTCAGGAAGCTTAGACAAGTTATACATACATCTTTTCAAAAGTGCATAGGAGTTTCAAATTCAGCAAAACAGCTTACTAAAGAATGTCAGAAAGACCATGCAACATTACAGGAAATTCAACAGCAGTTGCAGAATAAAGGAAATAAATTAGCTGAACTGACAGAGACTGGGAACTTTCTACATACACAGTTAATCTGTGCAAAAGAAATATATTTTATAATATGTTTATGTTTTGAAAATGGTTAAGCATACATGGTAGGATGGTAGGGACAAATCATTCTCAAATGTTTTACTTTCATTCAGTTAAAGCAAGACATTTATTAGTACTACAGTAAAGTAGAGCATATGGCTGCCATTCATTAGCATAGTCAAAAGGTAAACAAAACTGTTCTAGTGTATAAAATTAAATAAAAATAGATGAGTAAAAATTTAAAGTCACAAGACTGACATGCTTGTATAAAGATGTACAGATACAAGACAGACATGCATGTATGTTCTTTTCATCTAGAGTACATTTGTTTACAATGCACAAAAGGAAAAGGCAGACAACAGCAAGTATAAATAATGTAAATATAAACATGTGTTAATTAAGCTAATATCTATTTTGTTTTTTTTACAATTTGTTTATAATTGTATTGTAACACCAAACAGTTAAAGTTCTAAAATTTAAAAAGAAAATCACAGATGGTATTTGTCAAACAGTTTTTGTAAAATTAATGACAGAATAGTTAAATAAAAAGTAAAAAAATACTGAAATCCATGTAAGCTAATTGTAATGTAGTATAAATGCATAGTTATGCAAATCACAATCACATTAAAGGAAAAATGCTAAAAGAATTAACTATAGTTTACAGAGTATGAAATGTGAGCTCTGACCTTCCTAGACTAGATGAATAGTTACAGGAAATGCTGGAAAGATAAGATAAACAACAAGACTGATTGCCAGATAAGTAGCTTAAGTTTTTCTAAAGCATCATTGTTATTAAAACATACTTATACAATGTTTACAAGCAACACTATTTGGTAATTGTAATAAAATGTCACAATTGTGCATAGATGTCACTGATAATCTGTTTGCAAGTAAATGCATCAAGTACAGCCAGCAAATGGGCTATAGTATACATACAGTTCAAATCAATTGTGCAGGAGGGTGTAAATGCCTACTAGTGGTAGTGAACAGCAAAAGCTTTATAAAAAAATATCAAATCAGACAAAAGTCCATAATTTACATAAAAAATAAACAACAAGGGTCTGAAATAAAGCTAAATAAAGCTACAGAAAAAAATAAACAACGAGGGTCTGAAATAAAGCTGCAGAAAAAAATATCTCATTCCTTCTTGACAATACTCTTTTATGGGGGGGGGACAGGTATTAGTGTATTAAAAATACTGGTAAACTGGATTAAACCTGACAGAATAAGATATTTTACAAGTTGTTAATAGCTATCATAATGGTTATTATTGTATTGTTTAGTATTAAATTGTATTTACAATCTGTTAAACTGTAAAGCTATACAAGAGATGGTTTAAAAAACAAGAGATGGCTTAAAATTGATTACAGCTATACAAGAGAGAGTAAAGACATGTAAAAAACTGAACAAGATTGGTCATTATTTTTAATATGTTTTTGGCAAAACAATGTTGGTATAAAAAGCATGAATATTTTTAATTGTTGAGTATGTAGTTTAAAATAACAGGACATATATCTTTGGTGGCAATTCCACTAGATATTTCTAAAGAGACAAACATTTTCCAAGATTTTGCTTAATATTAATGTTATTAAATCTGTAAGATTAGACTAAATGTACTTTACAGTCTTTGTATGTACAAATGTAGAAAATTTCAGTACAAATGATAGTCTTTGTATGTACAAATGCAGAAGAATTCAGTACAAATTAAATTAATGTCTAGTAATAAATATGTGTAAAAAAACATATTTAAATAAAAAATGGGTCCAGGATACCTACTAGATTGAAATGCATGAACAGCAAACAGTCTGTGTAAATACATACTGTACAGGATACATTGTAATAAGTTCAAAAGTAATTTGTCAAGTTATCATATCACTGATTTTACCCCAGTAAAATAATTGCTTTCAAATATTTATTATCTAAGCCCAGTTCAGTACTTTACCAATATGTTAATGGGCAGTTCAAAGACATGACCACAATGTTATGGTTAAAATGGCATTAAAACTGTATATTTTCAGCATTGTATAAATGCTTGCAGTAGCACATAGTTATTGTCTCTTATAGTTAATTCAACAGTTGCAAAGAGTTAATGAAACAGTTCTAAGTCATAAATGAAATTCTGTGATTGCAAAAGAATAAATTGATCAAGTTAAAAAAAAATAACATTAAAGCAGACACAGCTCATAATTGATAAAATATTTTCACAGAATGGTCTGCAAAAGAAAAAGTTTTAAATACATTCAGTTTTGTAGTAATACTTAATATCATTGTATTAACTATGCAAAATTGCATTTTGACTTGCATCAAAAGAAGACTATAGGTTTGTTTCTTAATGTGTTTTCTATATAAAATGTTTTGAGTATGTTTAAAAACAGAGGGAACTGTTAGATTTTATTAATATAAGGCTGAAATTGATTCTGTTGTAAATATGCTGAAAGAAAAAGCTTGCTTAAATGCAGAAACAGAGTTTAGTAATATGTGATCAGCAGTCATACTAAATGACCATGGCTTGGAAAATAAGGAACCTGCTGAATGGACATTTTCCCTTACAGACTTAAAAACAGGATGTATGCAAGAGCAAAAATGCAAAATCTGCTTTTAAAGAATGGGCAATGACACTGTGGCAATGTGTTTCCTCAAAAATATGTTTTTCTGCATGGAAAACAGGACATGTTTATCAGCATTGGCACAAGAACAGATGTTCTTATACAAAGATCCAAATAGAATACAGGATGTTCACACTGTCAGAACAATGTGTTTCCTCAAAAACATGTTTTTCTGCATGGACAACAGGACACTGTTATCAGCATTGGCAAAATAACAGATGTTCTTGTACAAAGATCCAAATAGAATACAGGATGTTCACACTGTAAGAAAAGCTGGTCTCTTACAAGACATTGTTAAACAAGGAAGCTTAGTATTGTTTCTACAGGATGAGCAATTCTCCAAAATAGAATATCAAGAGGAAATTTATATGTTTATGCATGACTAAAAGTGTATATAAAGAGCTGTATAAATCCAGTTATGTTAGAGGTATGGTAGGGACTCATTTGTCCTGAGGTAAATGTTATATCTCTCACATCATCTGTACTATATGAGAAGTAAATTTGGAACAGTACTTTTAAGCTGCAACATTAGTACGTTTGGTTTATTATAAAAAGTTATTTGTTACTGCTCTCTAAAGTTGATGCTGCAAAGTATATTCTCTCATCAGTGTATATTCTGCAAGTTTCTGTACGCAACAGACTGTGAATGCAAATATAACCAGACTTTGAATTTTAGCAGAATCCAGCCAGCAAGACTGAGTGTCTTAAAAAGACTTCAAATCCCACAGCAAGCAGCACCAAGCAGTAAGCAGAGCCATATATTTTTTTCAATGGCGAGCCAGGCAGGAGTAAAACAAACTTTAGTAAATTGCAATGTTGGTATACACAGCACATTAGTAAATGTAAAACCTTATTAGGGCAGGTTGATAGTAAGGCATTATGCAAATGTATTACAATATTTGACTGGTATCTCAAAGAAAACCATGTGGAATATGACAAATGTTTATTGTGTGCTTCAACAAAAACTGCATTTTGTGTATTATGCCATAAAAAGTATTGCATCATATTGCTAAAAAGATAGAGTGTAAAGACAGATCTGCTCATGATAAAGAACTAACTAAGGGTAAAGTGTTTCCATTACATTCTGATGTTGAACAGTTATGTCCTGTCACCACATGTGAGTCAAATCAGTTACTGATAGAACCCCTAGTACATTTTGTTACAAAGGAATGTAGTAAACTTCTAAAAGACAGACACAATGAGTTCAGGAAGCTTAGACAAGTTATACATACATCTTTTCAAAAGTGCATAGGAGTTTCAAATTCAGCAGAACAGCTTACTAAAGAATGTCAGAAAGACCATGCAACATTACAGGAAATTCAACAGCAGTTGCAGAATAAAGGAAATAAATTAGCTGAACTGACAGAGACTGGGAACTTTCTACATACACAGTTAATCTGTGCAAAAGAAATATATTTTATAATATATTTATGTTTTGAAAATGGTTAAGCATACATGGTAGGATGGTAGGGACAAATCATTCTCAAATGTTTTACTTTCATTCAGTTAAAGCAAGACATTTATCAGTACTACAGTAAAGTAGAGCATATGGCTGCCATTCATTAGCATAGTCAAAAGGTAAACAAAACTGTTCTAGTGTATAAAATTAAATAAAAATAGATGAGTAAAAATTTAAAGTCACAAGACTGACATGCTTGTATAAAGATGTACAGATACAAGACAGACATGCATGTATGTTCTTTTCATCTAGAGTACATTTGTTTACAATGCACAAAAGCAAAAGGCAGACAACAGCAAGTATAAATAATGTAAATATAAACATGTGTTAATTAAGCTAATATCTATTTTGTTTTTTTTTACAATTTGTTTATAATTGTATTGTAACACCAAACAGTTAAAGTTCTAAAATTTAAAAAGAAAATCACAGATGGTATTTGTCAAACAGTTTTTGTAAAATTAATGACAGAATAGTTAAATAAAAAAATAAAAAAATACTGAAATCCATGTAAGCTAATTGTAATGTAGTATAAATGCATAGTTATGCAAATCACAATCACATTAAAGGAAAAATGCTAAAAGAATTAACTATAGTTTACAGAGTATGAAATGTGAGCTCTGACCTTCCTATACTAGATGAATAGTTACAGGAAATGCTGGAAAGATAAGATAAACAACAAGACTGATTGCCAGATAAGTAGCTTGAGTTTTTCTAAAGCATCATTGTTATTAAAACATACTTATACAATGTTTACAAGCAACACTATTTGGTAATTGAAATAAAATGTCACAATTGTGCATAGATGTCACTGATAATCTGTTTGCAAGTAAATGCATCAAGTACAGCCAGCAAATGGGCTATAGTATACATACAGTTCAAATCAATTGTGCAGGAGGGTGTAAATGCCTACTAGTGGTAGTGAACAGCAAAAGCTTTATAAAAAAATATCAAATCAGACAAAAGTCCATAATTTACATAAAAAATAAACAACAAGGGTCTGAAATAAAGCTAAATAAAGCTACAGAAAAAATAAACAACGAGGGTCTGAAATAAAGCTGCAGAAAAAAATATCTCATTCCTTCTTGACAATACTCTTTTATGGGGGGGGAAACAGGTATTAGTGTATTAAAAATACTGGTAAACTGGATTAAACCTGACAGAATAAGATATTTTACAAGTTGTTAATAGCTATCATAATGGTTATTATTGTATTGTTTAGTATTAAATTGTATTTACAATCTGTTAAACTGTAAAGCTATACAAGAGATGGTTTAAAAAACAAGAGATGGCTTAAAATTGATTACAGCTATACAAGAGAGAGTAAAGACATGTAAAAAACTGAACAAGATTGGTCATTATTTTTAATATGTTTTTGGCAAAACAATGTTGGTATAAAAAAGCATGAATATTTTTAATTGTAGAGTATGTAGTTTAAAATAACAGGACATATATCTTTGGTGGCAATTCCACTAGATATTTCTAAAGAGACAAACATTTTCCAAGATTTTGCTTAATATTAATGTTATTAAATCTGTAAGATTAGACTAAATGTACTTTACAGTCTTTGTATGTACAAATGCAGAAAATTTCAGTACAAATGATAGTCTTTGTATGTACAAATGCAGAAGAATTCAGTACAAATTAAATTAATGTCTAGTAATAAATATGTGTAAAAAACCATATTTAAATAAAAAATGGGTCCAGGATACCTACTAGATTGAAATGCATGAACAGCAAACAGTCTGTGTAAATACATACTGTACAGGATACATCGTAATAAGTTCAAAAGTAATTTGTCAAGTTGTCATATCACTGGTTTTACCCCAGTAAAATAATTGCTTTCAAATATTTATTATCTAAGCCCAGTTCAGTACTTTACCAATATGTTAATGGGCATTTCAAAGACATGACCACAATGTTATGGTTAAAATGACATTAAAACTGTATATTTTCAGCATTGTATAAATGCTTGCAGTAGCACATAGTTATTGTCTCTTATAGTTAATTCAACAGTTGCAAAGTCATAAATTAAATTCTGTGATTGCAAAAGAATAAATTGATCAAGTTAAAAAAAATAACATTAAAGCAGACATAGCTCATAATTGATAAAATATTTTCACAGAATGGTCTGCAAAAGAAAAATGTTTAAATACATTCAGTTTTGTAGTAATACTTAATATCATTGTATTAACTATGTAAAATTGCATTTTGACTTGCATCAAAAGAAGACTATAGGTTTGTTTCTTAATGTGTTTTCTATATAAAATGTTTTGAGTATGTTTAAAAACAGAGGGAATTGTTAGATTTTATGACTATAAGGCTGAAATTGATTCTGTTGTAAATATGCTGAAAGAAAAAGCTTGCTTAAATGCAGAAACAGAGTTTAGTAATATGTGATCAGCAGCACCAAGCAGTAAGCAGAGCCATATATTTTTTTCAGTGTCCAGTAAAGAGATGGATGGATTCTGTGAGAGAAGACCTGCACTGTCAAAGAAAAGTGGCAATGAATTGAGAGAGTGTACCAACACCTTTGCCCAACGGTTCTTGGAATTCATAAATTCCAATGCCCTGGATGGCTCCAATATCCTAGACCTTATCATTACCAACATGGGAAATCGATGCTCCACACCTATGGTCACCCCTTTGTTGGTCAGGTCAGACCATAAGCTAATCACCCTTAACATCCACATCCCACCCCCACCCTCCAGTAAGGAAACCTCCATAAAAAAACTTCTCCAAAGCCAACTTCATCCTACTGAAGTCAGAAGTTACAAACTTCATGACACCCATGCAGATGGGCACTGAAAGTTCGACTGCAGAGTCCTACACTAAGGCATTGTATGAGCACATACACTCATGCATGATTCGTGCCATCCCAGATAGAATCAAGATGCTCTCCTCCAAAAAAAGGAAGCCAATCTGGTGGTCCCCTGCCATAAACAAACCTTACAACAAAAGGAAGAAACTGTTGCAGAAAAGAGGAAAATCCCAGGATGCAAAAAAATCCCTTACCAGCCTCAGTAAGAAGCTGAGATCCCTCATAAAATCCTCCAAAGCTAGTTATGAAAATAAAATTGCCAAAGATTCCAAAGACAACCACAAGGCATTCTATAACTATGTCAAGAATCTAAATGACAATGCTCAGATCGGCTCTGAGCTACAACAGAATGGCATTAAATATACTGATCCCAAGGATATTGCCAATATCCTGGCAGATCAATTCAGTGCCAAATTCACCCCCCTCTCACCCCCTAAATGGCCCAACTCAATACCGGAAGATTGCCAAATTCCGGTAATAATGGCCACACAGGTAAAAAATGCACTCTCCAAAGCTAAGAATACAGCATCCATGGGACCAGATGACATCCCGGGCTGTGTACTACATGAACTACAAAATGAACTGGCACCTCACCTAAGTGTCCTATTTAATCATACCCTCACCTCAGGCTTCGTGCCCACTGAGTGGCGCACAGCTACAGTTATCCCACTCCACAAGGAGGAATCCACCTTGGATCCTAGGAACTACCGCCCTATCAGTCTGATGAACCTGATCTGCAAGGCCATGGAACATATTATCATGGAACTTATAAACAAAGACATTGGCAACCTTAAAACACTGGAACCCACCCAGTTTGGGTTTGTGAAGGGCCGATCTTGTCTCCTGAACCTGATTGACTTCTTCAAATCAGTCTCCAGAGCTGTGGACAAGGGTAAGGCAGTCCACACAGCCTATCTGGACCTCACCAAGGCCTTTGACACCATCCCCCACTCTGGAATCATAGATAAACTTACTAAGCTGGGCATTAATCCCTACGTCACTCGATGGGTTGCCAACTGGCTTACTGACAGAACCCACACTATAAAAGTAGCTGACTCCAAATCCAGATCCAGACAAGTGACAAGTGGAGTACCTCAGGGTTCAGTCCTGGGACCTCTCTTGTTTGGCATTTACTTCTCTGAAGTACAGGCCAACACTAAGGGACTCTGGCTAACAAAGTTCGCAGATGACTGCAAACTGGGAGCCATTATTGAATCCCCAAATCATATGGATACTCTACAAAAGGGCTCTACAGAAACAGATGCTTGGTGCCAGAGCCATGGGCTCAAGCTCAATGCCAAGAAATGTATAGTTATCCCCTTTGGGAAAAAACATGTACCCATGAATTACCACATAGGTGGCAGTACACTAAACACCGAAAGTGTGATAAGAGACTTAGAGACACAGGTAGACAGTGGTCTGACCTTCAATAACCACATTGTCACAACAGTCAGGAAATCCTTCTATGTAGCACATCTCATCACTAAGGGCTTTTCATCCAGAAAAAAGGAGGTCATTGTCCCACTGTACTCATCCCTCATTAGACTCATTATTAGAATACAATGTCCCATTTGGTATGTACCTCTCAAGACATCTGCAACAACTGGAAAGGCTGCAGAAATACCTCACTAAAAGAATCACAGGCCTAAAGCAGATGCCCTATGCTGACCGCCTTAAAAAACTCCAGCTATACTCTTTCTCATATCGTCTACTCCAAGGTGATCTCTGCCTAACATACAAGGCCATGTCAAACCCAGAGCTGTTGGACATGCTACACTTAAAGAAATACCAATCCCTCAGAGCCACATGCTCCAGGGATCTAAACCTTGTCATCACAATAAACAAAACATGCTAGAGGGATAGGTTCCTGACCCAGAGACTCCCCAGACTCTGGAATAGACTGCCCATACATGTCAAGCAGAGCACCTCTTTGGCCCTCTTCAAAAGGAACCTTGATAACTGGATGAGAGAAAGGAAATTCTCCCTGGGGATCATGTCAGTGTGGAAAGAAATAGCCAGGGAATTGTTACAGCTAGGCTTGTATAGGCCCTAAGGCCGATAGCCTAGTACCAACCTATGAACCTATGAACCTATGAGATGGCAACAGCTGATGTGACACTCCAACTCCATGTGGAAAAATGTGAAAAAGGTGGCCACTACTGCTGCTGAGGAGGAGGAGGAGGTCTGTAAAGCTAAGATTAGGAACAAATTAGCAACTGTGAAGAAAGATAGATGAAGCTGAATCTACAGAGAGTTGTACGAGAAGAGTGAAAAGACAGCAGAAGATAGCTGGAAGGAGGATGTATGAAGAAAAACAAATTTAAATTAGCTACAGGTGATTGGAGCAGGATATGGGATATCATTTAATATGTGTGGAACACAGACACATATTTGGGATCCACATATGTAGGGCCTACATTTTAGTCATTTAACACCTAACAGAAATAGGATTATAGAACCACAACAATTACAAGCCACATAAATCATGAGACTATTTGTGGCTTGCTGGTACCCATCCTGTACTCAAAGGGAAAAGCAAGTCAGGCCATGGATGAATTTGCAGATGCCCATCAAATTGTCATGGTTCATTTTGAAAGACGCAAGGGTGTTACTCTTTAATATGTAAGGGTGACTTATTCAAGAAACGACGCAAATCTATCCATCCATCCTCAACCTCTTTTTCCCATTTTGCACATGAGATCAGAGTGTTACTTCAACAGTCTCAATCATCTCAAGCCAAGACTTTCGACACCATCCCCCATTCTGGAATTATAGCTAAACTCACTAAACTAGGTATAAATCCTTACGTCACAAGATGGGTTGCGAATTGGCTCACTGACAGAACCCACACTGTAAAAGTTGCAGACTCCAAATCTCACTTCAAACCAGTGACAAGTGGAGTACCACAGGGTTCAGTCCAGGGACCTCTCCTGTTTGCTATCTACTTCTTTGAAGTACAGGCTAACACAGAAGGCCTTTGGCTAATGAAGTTCGCAGATGACTGCAAACTAGGAGCCATAGTTGAGCCCCCAGATAATGTAGACATCCTACAGAAGCACCTCACTGAGACAGATGCCTGGTGTCAGAGGCATGGCCTCAAGCTCAATGCCAAAAATTGCATTGTCATCCCCTTTGGTAAAAACTCTGTACCCATAAACTACTACATAGGCAGCAGTCTACTTAACGCTGAATGTGTGATAAGAGACCTGGGGACCCAGGTGGACAGTAGTCTCTCCTTTGATAATCACATCGCTACAGAAGTCAGGAAATCCTTCTACATGGCACACCTCATCAGAAAAGGGTTCTCATCTAGGTAAAAAGAGGTAATTGTTCCCCTCTACTCGACGCTCATTAGACACATTATAGAGTGCAATGCCCCTTTTGGAATGTACCTCACAAGACATCTGCAGCAGCTGGAAAGGCCACAGTAGCACCTCACAAAGAGGATTACTGGCCTCAAACAGATGCCCTACACTGACCATCTCAAAAAACTCCAGCTTTACTCCGTAGCATATCGCCTTCTCCGAGGTGATCTCTGCCTAACATATAAGCCTATGTCAAATCCAGAGCTGTTGGACATGCTACACCTATAGAAATCCCAATCCCTCCAGGCTACATGCTCTAGGGACCTAAACCTTGTCACCACAATAAACAGGACATGCAGGAGGGATAAATTCCTGTCCCAGAGACTTCCCATACTCTGGAACAAGCTACCCATCTATGTCAAGCAAAGTTCCTCATGAGCACTCTTCAAGAAAAATCATAATAAGTGGATGAGAAATAGGAAATACACCCCGGGGATCACTTCGGTGGCTCTGCTCGACAGGGACACAGGAAAATAACTTTCTTGGGTGGCGTAAGCCAGGGAACCTTGTTGGCTAGGCTTACTTAGGCCATTGGGCCTATAGCTTAGTACCTACCTATGAACATATGAACCTATAAGGTTTACACCTCTGTAGTTCATCCTTACACAGGAGGTACTACCAGCACAGCTAGCTGGACTTTTGTAAATAATTATATGTAATTTGTGAATATCAAACTAATCTATACAAGAAGCTTGCGTTACAAATGTATTAGAACTGTGTGTCATGTGTATAGCAAACTGCTTCATACAGAAGTTTGTGTTGAAAAGGTATTTGTAAAGTGCTGTGTTGAAAATATATCCACAGTGCGCCCTACTAGAAGAGAACAGAAACGCACATGTACTTTTGTAACTGTTTAAATGTATATATTTTAACAGTGGAAAATGGAATACAGGAGGTTAACCTCAGTCCAGCAAATTTTAGAAAAATATCTGAAATTAAATTACTTTATAGGCTATGCCATAAAGAGGTTTCAATGCAGCTAGAGACATGAAGTCTGTACTAGGAAGCTTTCCTGCATTGTCTTTAGGGTGAACTAATTGCTACTTTAGAAGCATGAAGGAATGTAATTGTTTTATAACTTCCAGCATATTCCAAATATCTGAGCAAAAGCCCTTGTATGAGTATTTTTACAGGTAGATGCTAAATGCTACCAGCTGCCAGAGATTGGGGGGGGGGGGGGTTGGCCTGGGAACTAGAAGTCAGGTGACCAGAAATGTCATTCTGCAAACTATCCCAGTAGTAATATTTTAGATATTATTTTGAGAAGTCTCTTAGTTATACAGTGCATTCTGCTTTCTGTCTTGGACCTGACAACAGCAACAATAAGAACCATTCACCACATCTGCTTTGCTCTATAGTAAGTAAGTTACTAGAGAATAATATAATTCTCTCCGATTCAGTCAGGAATATAGTGAAGCTTAATTTAGATATTATTTTTGCTACATTTATCTGAGCCTGTCCTGCAATGTTGTTTTAAATATTTCCTATGATTCTGAACTCTGATGTCATTGTGAATATATATTTAGTATTGTCTTGTTCTTCTATTTATTGTTAAATATATTTAAACCTTTCAATGTGGCTAATCTGTGTAGAGATATTTAAGTTTTGAAAGTACTTGCATATTTATTTGGTGACACTATGTGGGCCAATCCTTAATACCCTTGCTCTTGATCAAACTGTCATTTGTATTAGTATTAATATTATCCAGCAAGATCAGACACCCTTTATTAAGGGCCCTAAAGTAGCTCATAAGGAGTGATTGGTGGCAGTGGTAACTACCTTATAGTCTGGGCAGAAGGGGCCATAGTTAGTAAACCTGTGCCAGCCTTTCACAGGTGTGTGTGTGTGTGTGTGTGTGTGTGTGTGTGTGTGTGTGTGTGTGTGTGTGTGTAAATCAAACCTCTGAGAGTGTGTGTGTCAGCTACTTGGGCAAGTACACAAAGCACTGGTTGGACAGAGAGGGTGCTGGAGGTCTTGGCTTGGTCACTCAGCTAAGATCTCAACTCTATAGCTGTGTCAGTGGGGTGTCTTACTGGGGATCTGGAGAAAGAGGGAAAAGCCAGTCCCACATTGACTGTGATCCCTGTTTGCTCTTAAGGGAAATTGCACTTGATGCCGAGAGCTGCATCTGGACATACTGTGCACGTACCCACTATCATCTCGGTGAACATTCCCCCACTGTTGCCAGTGTTGAGGATTGAGGCTCCTTGATTACTGGTCCATTGGTGGGTCATCACTCCCACTATGTACTAAAAGGGAAAAACAAGTCAGGCCATGGATGAATTTGCTGATGCCCATCAACTTGTCATGGCTCTTTTTGAAAGATGCAAGGGTGTTACTCTTTAATATGTAAGGGTGATTTTTATTTTTTTTATTTATTATTTGTTCACCGGGAAAGTCCAACTTGAAATGAAGCCAATTGTCAACAGAGGCCTGGGGCGAAACACTCCAGATGCATGTCTTTATAACATTGGAGGAAACCAGAGTACCAGGAGGAAACCCACACGAACGCAGGGAGGACACGCAGACTCCGCACAGAAGGCAACCCAGCCGAGAATCGAACTGGTGAAGCTCTTGCTGTGAGATGACAACCCTACTGCTGCACCACTGTACCATCCATAAATCCATCCATCCATCTTCAACCTCTTTTTCCCATTTTGCACATGGGGTGAGGGTGTCATTTCAACAGTGCCAATCATCTCATGCCAAGGTTTATACTGCTGGGTGGCTAGCCCTATCACAGTAGTTCATCTGTACCACTCACTAACGCCTATAGCAAACTTAGAGTTTCCAATCCACCTACTGCATGTCTTTGGAAAGTGGGAGGAAACTGAAGCACCAGGAGGAAATGTATATGACTGTAGGGAGGAAATGCAGACTCCATAGAGAAGGTGCCCCAGCCAAGAATCGAACTGGCAAACCTCTTGCTGTGAGGTGACAATACTAACAACTGCACTACTGTGAGTATTAAATCTGCCTCACCAGTATATTGTATTTACATATCAGAGGAGATTCAAATACATATTTCTAGTGTTTATGGAACTGTTATTCTTGTGTAGAGGAAGCGGGGTGGCAAGGAATGCAACACATCAATCTCCATTTAAGAGTATATAAGAGACAAAGAATATTGATACGACTTCATGTTTGTCTTGATAACCAAGAGTCTTTAAGCCAGTAATCTTTTTAGTGAAGAACTGCTCGGGCTCATGCCCTTCTAGCTGTGATGTGCTTACCAATGTGACCACTGTACCTAATAACTGATATAATTAGAGCAGACTATAGATAGGTTCATAGGCTCATAGGTTCATAGGAGGTTATTAGGCTAATGGCCCTAGGACCTTAACAAGTCTAGCTATGCAATACTCTTGTTCCCCTAGTAGACCATGGTTACATGGTCATTGTTAGCAGAGAAACTCAGTGATTAGCACTGATTGCCCCTGTCCATGAAGCACATAGGTGCCACCCCTGGGGTGACTTTACAGTCTCCCATCCAATGGTAGCTTCTTTCCAGCTACATGAGATAACACTAGATTTCTGTTTTGCTAAATATAAAGATTTCCTGAGTACATATGCTATGTGTTATTCAAACCAAAGTACCAAAATAATTTTGGACTAGGGTACTGGCTGCATTCTAAGTTGAAGATGAGAGGTTTTTTTTTTTTTTTACCAAATGTAATGATAATGCCCTTTTCTACCTTTAATGATAGTCATTTTCAGTGCCACTGGTTTGTAAGGATTGCTTCTTGCTGTAATGATACTATGTCAATGGGTTGATAGTCATTTTCAGCGCCATTGGTTTGTAAGGATTGCTTCTTGCTGTGATGATACTATATCAATGGGTTGATAGTCATTTTCAGCGCCAGTGGTTTGTAAGGATTGCTTCTTGCTGTAATGATACTATGTCAATGGGTGATGAGACAGTAGCAATCGATTTCCTGTTATCTGCAACTTAGTAGCCACAGATCTCATTTTCCAGTTTTGAAGTATGAAAAGTGAATGCCAAAAGGTGAGGACCTAACTCTGAGCTGTGAGGTACACCTCTAGGTTACTTTCTTGCTCACTGAGGAGGTTCCCACTTTTCTAATCATGTGGGTTCTATCTTTTAGCCATTGTGCTCTCCACAAAACCACATAAGGATCTGCATTTATATCTCTCAGTTTGTTCACTATACTAGTATTGGGGATAGTGTCAAATACCTTGCCTGGATCCAGATAGGTAGTATGGAATGAATGATCAATACCCACTACCTTTATGACTTTCTCAATGAAGTTTATTCAGTTAAGCAGACATGACGTCTCTTTGACAAAACCAAACTGCTGAGCTCTATGTGTGTGAGATCTTTGATATCATGGCTTATGAAGTCGGTTTAAGTTTTCCAAGTGTTTTGGGTTGTTCTCATCTCTGCTTGCAGACCCAGTGTATTATAGCTTTGTGTCCCTCTCTGACATAAGACACTGTAATCACTGGCTGTAGAATTTCAATGATTAATGCTACTTTAGTCTTTTTTTTCAAGGGCTACTATATCTTTTTTTGTATATGTTTTTGAACTGTTGGTAATAGTATAGATAGAAAGTTCGTCATTCATTATAATATTTTCTGGTTTATGTTTCCAATGCTTCTCAGCTGCTTGTATATTGTAGTGTTTGCACAATCCTCAATGCAACAGTCGGGCCACATTGATGAAGCACCACACTGTAGAACAAATCAAACCTCACACCACAAGTTCCAGGCCAGATGAATTTACTCAGTTTAGTACGCAGACTGATTTATTAAAATATAAAAATAACTTCTGCAGTAAAAGTTAATAGTAAAACTTCAAACTCTTATACCATTAAGAGCAAGTAACACTTCTCTGGCACCTCGGCTTTCAGAAAAGTCTTTACAGAGCACATCTTTCTACTGGTAAGCATACACTTAAATAAATTTATTTTATTTTTTTATTTTTTTATTTTACATTTGTTGACCGGGCTAGTCCAACTGGATAAATGTCCATTTTCAGTAGAGGCCTGGGAAGAAAAGCTCCAAGACAGATACATTATACCAATATGTATAAGGTTGCAATTTAAAAACAGTATATATATATAAGGTTACAATCAAGTTAACACAGCGGATGTTTCAAAAGATTTTATAGTACATTGCTGAAGAAATATTTTAAATTATTTTAAATTTATTTTAAATACATGCATTTAATCAATTAAATAATCCTCCAACTAAGAATTCTCTAAAAAGCCGACTAAAAAGGTTAATTTTTAATATTGTTTTTAACCTTTTACCTTGCCTTAGAGAATTCCCTACTCAAACCTCTAGGAAACATTGTATCATATTTTAAGATATTGCTTCTTTCCTTCTTAAATGTTCCTTACTTTTTTCATCAGTACTGAACCTAGTATTTACTTGTTCCAAAGCAGTTGCCTTTAACCCCTGTGGGTCTCCATTATGGTGTTCCTTAAAGTGCGTAGCTACAAAACAGTTGCCTTTAACCCCTGTGAGTCTCCATTATGGTGTTCCTTAAAGTGCGTAGCTACAGGACTCCAAAATCTTTGCTTCTTGATGCCCCTTTTGTGCTCTTTTAATCCTGCAGCAAAACTTGCCATGCTCGCTCCAATATAAAATAATCCACGAGGACATTTTAAACTGTATATAATATTTTCACTATTGAAAGTGAAGCCGCCTCTTCTATCATACTTTTTTCCATTAATGCTTTCAAAACTATTAACTATGTGTTTGCATACTGTGCAGTTGTCACACGGGAAAGTTCCATATCTCACGACATAGTTTTCCATATTTTTTGGTCTCTCAAATTTTCCATGTACTAACATGTCTTTAAGACTCCTGCCTCTTTTATATGAAAAACAAAGTTTAACATTCTTTAGGCAGGATTTTTCTTTCTGTATATAGGACCAGTAATACCTAACTATTTTCTCTAAAATGTTAGAAAAATTAGTATACTTAGACACTTTCTTTTTTCTCTACAATTCTTTTTCTGCATTATTATGTTTTGTGCTTTATTCACTTTTTTGTTCATTATTTTATTCTACCCCAACCATACTTTATCTGGCTCATAGCCCCTTTCTATAAACATGTTAGCTGTATTTTGAGCTTCCATCTCACATTCCTTCCTGTCACTGCATAAACGTTTAACCCTGACCATTTCCCCATAAGGAATGGAATAAATAGTGTGGAAGGGTGACAACTAGTTCCATGCAACATAAAGTTTGGTTGTCCCATTTTTCTAAATATTTTAGTTTTTTAAGTTTACCATCTTCTTGCCCTTATATTGAAATATCCAGATATTTTACTCTTTCCTTTTTGTAACCCATCAAATTTGATCTCAAACCTGTTCACCTGCAGTTCTTGAACAAACTTTTTCACCTCTCCATAGCCCCCCTTACAACGAAAAATCAAATCATCAATGTATCTGTAAAAATGAACAACATGTTTTCTAAAAAGGTCATTTCTATACACATAAACATTTTCATAGACACCCATGAATAAGCTAGCATATGTGGGGGCAAAAGCTGCCCCCATAGCTGCCCCACAATTCTGATGATACAGAGAGGCATAAAATTCAAATATATTATTTTCCAAACAGAATAATGTCAGTTCTATGATATATTGTGTGCTGGGGCTCTTCCTCAGAAAAAAATATATTACTTCTATGCCATCACTATGTTTAATGCTAGTGTATAGGCTGACTACATCTATCACTATAAAAAACATGTTCTTCTGCCATGGTATTTTCTTTACTTTGTCAAGAAAATCAGAACTGTCTTTGATATATGAAGGTAATTGTATCACCTTTTTTAACAAAAATTGATGCAAAAATATATCCACAATTATGGAATACATAATAGCAAGCAGATACAATGGGACAACCTGGAGGGTTAACCTTACTTTCATAGGTTCATAGGTGGGTACTAGGCTATCTGCCCAAAGGCATTTATAAGCCTAGCCAGAATGTGTTGGGTTTTGCCGCCCCCTTAGATTAGTTCCCTGTGCCTCTGTCCAACAGGCCCACTGAAGTGATCCCCGAGGTAAACTTTCTATTTCCCATCCACTCGTCATGGTTTCTTTTGAAGAGTGTTAGCGATAAGCTCTGCCTAATGTAGATTGGGATCTTGTTTCAAAGCATGGGACGTCTCTGGGACAGCAATCTATCCCTCCAGCACGTCCTATTTATTGTTGTGGTGAGGTTTAGATCCCTAGAGCGTGTGGCTTGAGGGGATAAGGTTTTCTTTAGGTGGAGCATGTCCATCAATTCTGGGTTGGACATAGCCTTGTATGTCAGGCAGAGATCACCTCTGAGTAGGCGGTATGCAACCGAGTACAACTGGAGTTTCTTCAGTTGAGCTGCATAGACCACCTGTTTGAGGCCATTGATCCTCTTGGTGAGGTACTCCTGTGGTCTTTCCAGCTGTAGCAGGTGTCTTGTAAGGTACATCCCAAATGGGGCATTGTACTCTAAGATGGGTCTGATGAGTGATGAGTAGAGGGGCACAATGACCTCTTTTGATCTGGATGCAAACCCTTTTGTGATTAGGTGGGCCGCGTAGAAGGATTTTCTAACCACTTTGGCAATGTGATTATCAAAGGTGAGATTAGTATCTACTTGGGTCCCCAGATCCCTTATTACGTCTTCCATATTTAGGGGACTGCCACCTATGTGATAGTTTGTGGGTATTTTGTTTGTCCAAAGGGGATGACTATGCACTTTTTGGCATTTAGCTTGAGGCCATGATTTTGACACCAGGTATCCATCTCAGTGAGACCCTTTTGGAGGATATCTGTGTCAGCCAGAGAGTCAATTATAGCCCCTAGTTTACAGTCATTTGCAAATTTGGTCATAGTCCTGTGATTGCCTGTACCACTGAGAAGTATATGCCGAACAGGAGGGGTCCTAGGACTGAGCCCTGGGGAATGCCACTTATAACCGTTTTAGAGTTGGACCTAGCTCCCACAACTCTCACCATGTGGGTTCTGTCTGTGAGCCAGTTGGCAACCCATCTTGTGATGTAGGTGTTTATGTTCAGGCTGGTGAGCCTGTTTATAATACCAGAATGGGGAATGGTGTTGAAGGCCTTAGAGAGGTCTAGGTAGGCTGTGTGTACCACCTTTCCCTTGTCTATAGCCTTCGTAACTGTCTCAAAGAAGTCCACCAGGTTTAGGAGGCATGATCTGCCCTTAACAAAGCAAAACTGGGTCAGGTCCAGTGTTTGGAGGTTCTCAATGTCTCTGTTAATGAGTTCCATGATGATGCGCTCCATAGCCTTGCAGACCAAGCTAGTCAGGCTTAAAGGGCAATAGTTCCCAGGATCTGTTGTGGCTCCACCTTTGTGGAGTGGAATAACTGTTGCTGTGCACCACTCTATGGGTATGTGGCCTGTGGAGAGGTTGAGTTTGAACAGTGTGTTTAGGTGAGGGGTTAGTTCATCTTTGAGCTCATGTAGGACACAGCCTGGGACACCGTCCAGTCCCATTGATGCTGTGTTTTTGTCTTTGGAGAGGGCTGTTTTAACCTGAGTGTCTGTGATTTCAGGGACTCTACATTCTTCTGGTATGGTTATGGGCCCTTTTGGGGGTGAGAGGGGGGTGTCGTTTGCGCTGAACCTGTCTGCCAGGATTTTGGCGATATCAGTCGGTTCAGTGTATTTTGTGCCATTCTGCACTAACTCCAAGCAGATCTGAGCATTGCCACTTAGATTCTTGACATAGCTAAAGAATGCCTTGTGGTTATCTTTGGAGTCCTTGGTAATTTTTCTTTCAAAGCTCGCTTTGGATGATTTTATGAGGGATCGTAGTTTCTTGCTGATACTGATCAGGAATGTCTTCCCTTCTTGCGATTTTACTCTTTTCTGTACTAGTTTCCTCCTTCTATTGTATAGCTTGTTTATGGCAGGAGTCAACCAGACTGGTTTCCTTTTCTTGGAGGAGTGAGTCTTGGTTTTCCTTGGGATGGGACGATCCATGCATTCTTGTAGCTGCCCGTAGAATGCATTAGTAAAGGATTTTGCCGCTTGGACAGTGTTATCCTTCAGCATGGGGGCTTTGAAACTTTCCACATCGGTCTTAAGTAACGTGAAGTTTGCTTTTGAAAAGTTTTTCATGGTGGCTTTCTTGTCCAGGGGTGGGGACGGAATATGGATATCCAAAATGATTTGTTTATGGTCAGATCTAACCAGTGAGGGGTTGACCTCTGGTGTGGAACACTGGTCGCCCATGTTGGTGATGACCAGGTCCAATATGTTGTCACCTCTGGTGGGAGTGTTGACCAGTTGAAACAGGGCATTTGAGTTTATAAATTTTAGGAAAAGTTGGGCAAGGGAGTTAGTACTTGAGTAGTTCTCCCAGTTGTTTGTGTAATTGAAATCACCCAATATTAGGGTGTTTGGTAGGATCTTTATGTTTCCCAGTGTTTCCAGAAATGCAGAATGGGGTTCCTGGGACATGGTGGGTGATCTGTAGCAAGCGACAACTTGAATTGCAGTTTTGCCCATTGTTAGTTGCATGTGGATGATCTTTGAAGCATCGTGCTGTGCCACTAACCTGGAGGTGTGGGTATCCTTGATGAATATGGATACACCCCCGCCTTTTGTATTTCGGTTTGGGTTCTGTGGCCAAAATGTATTTTAGGCACACAAAAAAACTTTGACTACTCACTGCTTTTATTTAAAAAACTTTTTAACATCTTCATAACTCAAATAATTTAGTCTAACCCCTTTATGTATTAATTCTTCATAGTTCTTAACCATCTCCTGATAAGGGAAGAAACCTACTTTCTCATAGATTTTGTCATTTTATAGATGCTGTAAACACATATTTACATATCGTGTGTGTGACGACCGTGCCCTGGCCCAGCAATCAAAGAGCCTCAATCCTCACCACTAACACCAGGGAGGTCATCTCAGAAGAGGAAAGGATAACTAATACACACAGTAAAGTACAATTTCCCTTAAGTGCACACAGAGATCACAGTCAGTCTAGGGCTGGTTGCTCCCTTGCTCTCCAGGTCCCTAATAAGACTCCCCACTGGCACAGCTATAGGGTCCAGATCTCAGCCTAGCTGGCAAGCTAACCACCAGTACCCTCTCTGTCCCACCAGTGCTTTGTGTCCCTGCCCAGGTAGCTTACACACCACACACACTTTGAGATAAGTATTTATACTTCACAGACACTCCTGGGAAAGGCTGATGCAGATTCTCTAGCTGTGCCCCTTTACCCAGACTATATGGTAGTAATTCCTGCCACCATCAGTTAATATAATTATCAGCTACCCAAAGGCCCTTGAAAGTGTGTCCAATTATTACTCTGCAATAATATTACCCAATAGGTAATATGACTATTCATTCTAAGGTTTATTAGAGTGGCCTATTACAATAACCTCTATAAATATGCAATGTACTCTAGAGCCTATTTCTCTACACAAACCAGCCACAGGTAAAGGTTTTTAAAATATTTAATAATAAATAATTAAAACACAGGACAATACTACTACACCACAGAGATAGCTAAGAATTCAGGGATCACAAAGAAACTTAAAATAATATAGTAAGACAGGTCTGATGTCAAAGAAAAACACTTAATCTAACTTTCGAATCTTTAGCCAGTCTTAAGAGACAGTGCTACAATCCTACCTACATACATAAAGAGCATAAGCAGTACTGGGGTTGATGGTCCAAGACAAATGCTTTTTCTCTCACTGAACTATAGTTTTTAAAAATACTAACAAAACAGCTCTGCTAAGGCCCTCCCAAATTACATCATTTTAACACTTAGGTTTTCCCAGTATTCACATTACATCATTTTGACACTTAGTCTGGAGTTCCCAGGCCACAAACTGCATTATTTAGCAAGCTAACACCTGCTCAGGAAACTGCAACAATAAAACACATTTCACATGTATACTCTAACAATTATTCCTTAAGTTAAGACAATAGAAAGAATGTGTTCAGTCAGCCGGTTCGGTACCACTTTTTTTAGATAATTGTAACTTCAAAGAACATTTGAAATGCTTGGCTTGATTTTCCTTACAGCAGATGGTAATGTTGCAACAATATTCAAGTTCACATTTTACAGTGTTTTCTTTTCATTTAAGAACACAAGCCTGTATTTTACATTTATATATACAAATGGTAGAATTATGTATCAAATTCTATTTGACTAGGCTGGCAGCCTTCGCCCATCTTTCCCCAATTTTCACAGTGTGTAATGCATTATTACTAGTTGTCCCCCCTTATCTGAAGACTTAAATATAGCTTCCTTTTTTCCTCTAAAATTTTTAAAGCGACCCATTCTTTTTGTGTCATATTATATTGAATTTCAATTCTGAAAATCTTATTGCACTCTTGCTCTGTCACATAATTTAACATATGATGAAACATTTCAATTTTATCACACTTGAAAGGAGGCATAAATTTGCTTTTATAAGAAACACCACAAGTATCAAAATTACCATAAGCATTGCATTCGAAGTCAAAATTACAAGAAAAAACTCTCTTCATTACTTGCCGCATCTATAAAACTTGAATTGTTCGCATCTGCTTCTAAACTTTTTGTGTGATTTCCATAGAAATCTATTAAATGTAACTTGCAAACAAAATTAAATACTTCCCCCTTTAACTCATACATGCTGGGAAGAGCGGTTGGGATAAATGTCAACCCCCTGCGTGTAAAACATTTTTTTCTTCATTACTAATAATGCATTCAGACAAATTAATAATATATTCAAAACCACTCACATCTATATTATTAGAAGGTCCCATTTTGCTATGTCCATTTTCACCGTTTGTTGGTCTGGGAGTTATATCCGGCAGCACGATGTTGTTCCTTCCAACTTCTCTTCTTATTCCTTGTCATAACCCAGGTTGGTCATGATAATTCCTGTTTAGATACCCCTGGATTCTGCCCCTTTGGCAGCCGTGGGTGGTCTTCCCATTCATCTCCTTCACCTTCCTCTGATAAAGCTCCACTTTCAGCCGATGGATAATAATTCACAGATTGTTCAGTTACCTCCTTCCTTTCCTGGAACCTAACCTGTTGCTTTTTGTTAGTTCTGGAAGAAGAAACGGATGCTTGTTTGCGTGTGTAATCCCGAATGTCTCTCAACAGTTTTTTTCTTTTTACGATCATTGAGCTCTTTTTCATGGGTCGACAATTTATCATTGACACTCTGCAAGTAGCCTTCAAAGGCTTCCTGAGTTGTCTTACTTGCAATATTTGAACAGGCTTGTTTGATTTCAGATTTCAGCTTAGCCCTCTTCAGCATGTCTCCCTCCAACAGAATGCTGACCCACTCAGCACTACATCTGTGTGCTGCTGCTACCCAGCGTTCATGAAATGCTATGTCATCTTCACTGGTCAAATCAAATGGTGTAGAGGGATTATCAAAGGCTCATAAGCCTCTAGGTATTATATCTAGTTCTTGATATCTGTTGAGACTCTGTAAGTCGAAAAAAAAAGTTTCTTTAAAAATCAGTCTCTCTACTTCTTCTAATAAATCTTGCTCTTCAGGTATTACAGAAACATTCGTTCTCTTACCCACTGTTGAGAACGGATACACTGACTGTTTCTGCCTGTTCTAATCCCACCTGGGGTATATACTTGTAGCAGACTCTAGATGTGGAGCAGAACCATCATTGCCATGGGTTAACAAATCCTGACCCTCACCTTCTTTTGACTGGGAGGAATTTAAAAAAAATATCCAAAGTTCTTTGACTGGAATCCATTTCCACTTCTCTAAACAGTCTTGGCAGTCTCACAAATAATTCACTGGCCATAAATGAAGCACCACGCTGTAGAATAAACCAAACCTCACACCACAAGTTCCAGGCCAGATGAATTCATGCAGTTTAGTACACAGACTGATTTAATAAAATAAAAAAATAACTTCTGTAGTAAAAGTTAATTAATGATTATTTAATTGATCAAATGCATGTATTTAAGTGTATTGTTTCCAGTAGAAAGATGTACTCTGAAAAGGCTTTTCTGAAAGCCGAGGTACCAGAGAAGTGTTACTTTATTTTATTTGCAGTTTGTTTGCCAGGGTAGTCCATTGGGCCATGAACAGCCCGTTTCCTGGGGAGAAAAGCTCCAAAATAATACAGAGAATCAACAAGTAAAGAGAATAAAAACAAATACATAACAGTAATACACAGAATGCAAAATACAAAATAGTAATACAATATATACAATTGATACAATGCAAGATAAAAAGCGTTAGAAGCAACAATACAGGTTTTTTTTTTTTTAGCTACAGCTGATAGAAACTCTAGGAGTTTATTTACAGTATAATGTAGTAGCTGTGGAGGGAGAGCTTGTGGAGAGAGAGTATGTTAAGGGAAGCTATGTAGGATGGGAACAAGAGCATTCCCACTATGAAGAGAGGTATGAGTGCAGTAAGGATTTGAAGGCAGAGACTGTCAGTGGTACGGATGACAGGTGGGAGAGAATTCCAGTGTCACACTAGAGAAAAGGATATAAGATTTTTACCTGGTGGATGGGCAGGTTTTTGCAATTCTATTAGGTTTTGTGATTTAGACCTTAGACATCTATTAGGTTGATGCATTTGAAAAGAGGCAAGAGAAGGGCAGAGAGAGGGGTTAAAGATAATTTTGTGAGCTTGGATCAGTTGATTATAGGTAAGATATCAAGCCAGTTCAATTGATGTAGGGAAATACAATGATGGGTAGAGGATCTTTGGCCAGTTGCAAACTTTTAAATTTTGTAATAGCAGGAGGCGAGTTTAGAATTAAGGGAAGATTATAGGCTAGTGAGGATAGAGGCACAGTAAAGAAGGGACGGGATAAGGTATGTAGTAGCTAGAGCAAGCCTGGAGGAAGGAGAGATATAACGGCTGTGGCGATAGAGTAGGCCTAGTTTCGTATGGGTTTTTTTGATATTTGTATGAATGTGGCTATCAAACTTTAGTTGATCGTCAATAAGGACTCCTAGTAGTTTAGTAGTGGAGACTATTTCGAGGAAAGTATTAGTTTGACTAGTGATACAGAATGAGGTTTTGTCAAGGGTGATGGCTCTAGATGGGGTAAATAACATTAGCTTAGTCTTGGTTGCATTGAGTGCCAAGTGGTTATCCAGCATCCATTGTTCTGTAGCTGTGAAGGCATTCTGGGTTAGTTTTGCTAGAATCCCCTTTGGTAGTTCAGTCACGGGCAGGAAACCAAGTTCTTTTGCAGGTCATTGAGAAACACTGGGGTGAATAGGTTGCAGCATTAACAAACCACGTGCGTAGCCAGCTGCCTACATGCTCCAGACATGTCTTTCTAAAACATGTACTGGTTAGATTTGATTTGCATTCCTGCTTTATTCCAACATGATTTGGCTAATTTAAGCTTAGACTTCTTGTCCTTGTGCTTTAAAATGCTCCCTATGTTTGATGAGGTGTATCCAGTCTCACAATTGCAGATCTCTATATGTAGTCAGCTGTGAAGAGGCCCATACCTCCTTCAGAGCAAGGAATATATAATCTTCGTATACATTGTTTTTTTATATGTAATTTGATAACCATGAAGCATTTTTCTTGTTTTCTTGTACAAGCTATTTAATACTTTTGGGGCCAGTCAATCATAACAAAGCTGCAAGTTACAACAAGAAGAGCAAATTGTAATAGTTCTGACATACTTCCTAATTATCAAACCAGTTCCTAATAGTAGTTTTGATCTTCTAAAATACTCCTCAATTAGCTTTATTCTCCTGTTCATGTTTTAGTTGCGGCCCTCCATTTAGTCCCTATTCCTGCTCAAGTTACTTTATATCACATTCCTGTATAAGGTTGATATTTTTTGGTGCTGCAGCTTTCCTATTTTAAATGTTGCTTTGGCATATTTATCAAAAGCAAATATCATTCATATATAATCTGAGAACGTGTTAAGCATTTGTAGTTGTGCTTTTCAGCTGTGAACTATACAATTTTAATTCATCCAAAAAAGCAAATAAGGTGTCTTTAAACAAGATTGGTTTCTGGGAGTAACTATAACCCTATTGGTTAAGTAAACGGCTTAATGGGTTAAGAGCAAGACAAAACAACAGTGGTGACAAACAATAATCTTGGAATGTCCCGCTTTGAATTTCTATCTCTGTGATAGTAACTTGCTTTTTTATACCTTAACTGCAAAGTGGTCTTCCATTGTTTCATATTAACTGTGACGTATTTGATCAATGTAGGATGTACCTTATACATCTGTAAGCACTCCTTTATCCATCAATGTCAGATGCTGTCAAATGTTTTTTGTAATCTATCCATGCCATACTAGGATTCTTCCCCTTTTTACAACTCTATAATGCATTGTTTAGCAACAAGCTGTTCTTCATTCCATGCTTTCTTCTAATACCTTTGTTCTATTGCAATAATGGATTTTTTTATAAATGATTGCAAACTTTGCCTGCATCATTTCCGATATGCATCTGGTACATTGTCAGAAGGGAAGAAATTGGTCTATAGTTTTTAGGATGGCTTTCAGATTCACCCTTAACTTTTTCCTGTTGTTAACCAGGTTGGTGTCTGTTTGAGATGTCCATAGAAATAATTATTACTCAGGGCTAAGCCTTCATGTAAAGATGTTAACAACTTTAGCCAGAAGTTAGGGAATGAATTTAGGTCTGGGGCTTTCTATTCAGGAGCTTTTCATAATTTTGCCTCAATTTCTTTTGCTATTACTTCAGCCCATTTCATATCCTCTAATTACATCCTTTCTCTTTCTTTTAATTCTTCTAGCTATTGGGCAGCTATGTTACTTCCATATCTGGGTGCCTTTACCTGTATTTATCTTCAAATATTTCAGAGCTGCTTTTTGTATTGATTAGTTTGTCTTTCTCCTTTGAATAAATATTGCACCATATCAAATCTCTATTATCCCATGCATGTTCCTTTGAATAAATATTGCACCATATCATATCTCTATTATCCCATGCATGTTCCTTTGAATTAATATTGCACCATATCATATCTCTATTATCCCTTGCATGTTCCTTTGGATAAATATTGCACCATATCATATCTCTATTATCCCATGCATGTTCCTTTGAATTAATATTGCACCATATCATATCTCTATTATCCCATGCATGTTCCTTTGAATAAATATTGCACCATATCATATCTCTATTATCCCATGCATGTTCCTTTGAATAAATATTGCACCATATCATATCTCTATTATCCCATGCATGTTCCTTTGAATAAATATTGCACCATATCATATCTCTATTATCCCATGCATGTTCCTTTGAATTAATATTGCACCATATCATATCTCTATTATCCCATGCATGTTCCTTTGGATAAATATTGCACCATATCATATCTCTATTATCCCATGCATGTTCCTTTAAATTAATATTGCACCATATCATATCTCTATTATCCCATGCATGTTCCTTTGGATAAATATTGCACCATATCATATCTCTATTATCCCATGCATGTTCCTTTGAATTAATATTGCACCATATCATATCTCTATTATCCCATGCATGTTCCTTTGAATTAATATTGCGCCATATCTTATCTCTATTATCCCATGCATGTTCCTTTGGATAAATATTGCACCATATCATATCTCTATTATCCCATGCATGTTCCTTTGAATTAATATTGCACCATATCATATCTCTATTATCCCATGCATGTTCCTTTGAATTAATATTGCACCATATCATATCTCTATTATCCCATGCATGTTCCTTTGAATTAATATTGCGCCATATCTTATCTCTATTATCCCATGCATGTTCCTTTGGATAAATATTGCACCATATCATATCTCTATTATCCCATGCATGTTCCTTTGAATTAATATTGCACCATATCATATCTCTATTATCCCATGCGTGTTCCTTTGGATAAATATTGCACCATATCATATCTCTATTATCCCATGCATGTTCCTTTGAATTAATATTGCACCATATCATATCTCTATTATCCCATGCATGTTCCTTTGAATTAATATTGCACCATATCATATCTCTATTATCCCATGCATGTTCCTTTGAATTAATATTGCACCATATCATATCTCTATTATCCCATGCATGTTCCTTTGAATAAATATTGCACCATATCATATCTCTATTATCCCATGCATGTTCCTTTAAATTAATATTGCACCATATCATATCTCTATTATCCCATGCATGTTCCTTTGGATAAATATTGCACCATATCATATCTCTATTATCCCATGCATGTTCCTTTGAATTAATATTGCACCATATCATATCTCTATTATCCCATGCGTGTTCCTTTAAATTAATATTGCACCATATCATATCTCTATTATCCCATGCATGTTCCTTTGAATTAATATTGCACCATATCATATCTCTATTATCCCATGCATGTTCCTTTGAATTAATATTGCACCATATCATATCTCTATTATCCCATGCATGTTCCTTTAAATTAATATTGCACCATGTCATATCTCTATTATCCCATGCATGTTCCTTTGGATAAATATTGCACCATATCATATCTCTATTATCCCATGCATGTTCCTTTGAATTAATATTGCACCATATCATATCTCTATTATCCCATGCGTGTTCCTTTGAATAAATATTGCACCATATCATATCTCTATTATCCCATGCATGTTCCTTTGGATAAATATTGCACCATGTCATATCTCTATTATCCCATGCATGTTCCTTTTGGATAAATATTGCACCATATCATATCTCTATTATCCCGTGCATGTTCCTTTAAATTAATATTGCACCATGTCATATCTCTATTATCCCATGCATGTTCCTTTGAATAAATATTGCACCATGTCATATCTCTATTATCCCATGCATGTTCCTTTTGGATAAATATTGCACCATATCATATCTCTATTATCCCATGCATGTTCCTTTGAATTAATATTGTGCCATATCATATCTCTATTATCCCATGCATGTTCCTTTGAATTAATATTGCGCCATATCATATCTCTATTATCCCATGCATGTTCCTTTGAATTAATATTGCGCCATATCATATCTCTATTATCCCATGCATGTTCCTTTGAATTAATATTGCGCCATATCTTATCTCTATTATCCCATGTGCACGTTACTATTTATAACTTTCAAAAGTTCTGATTTTTCTTTACATTTTCTCACTTCCTCTGTTGCTTCTTTTTCCAGGTGGCCCAGTGGATCCTTATCTCAATAATGTCTTTCATTGATCTGTTGGATCTAATATACAAACCCATGGAATGAATTATCATAGAAAAGCTCAACAAGGGTTTCGGCAACTACAGACACTGTGGCTGGTCCAGTCACAGTGCCTGTAGGTTGCCAAAATCCCAGTTTGGCTTCATCAAGAGAATGTCTTGCCTACTCAGTCTGGCAGACTTCTTCTGAGATGGTCACGAAGGCTATGGATGAGGGAAAACGGTGCACATCATGTAGTTCAACCTGCCTAAAGCATTCGGTATTATATCCCATTAAGGTATTGCTGGCAAACTCAGAGAACTAGGCATAAATCCCTTCCTAACTCCGTGGATTGCTGGCTGGCACAAAGACAGGGCCAAATAAGTGAGGAATGGTTAGACCACTTCCACGAGGAAACCGATCATCAGTGGAGTACCCCATGGTCTTGTATTGGGCATACTCCTGTTTGTCATCTACTTCTCAGACATCATTGCTAGTGTCAAAGACCTCTGGCTTATCAAGTTCAAACATGGCTGTAAATTGGGAGTTCACAGATTTCTCCCCATGACACAAACATCCTATAAGAGGATCTGACACAAATGAATGGCTAGTGCCAGAGCCACGAATTAAAATGCAACACAAAGAAATGTATTATAGCACCCTTCGTGAAGTCATCCACACAAGCTAATTACTCCATTAATAAAACATCCTTAAGAGTTGAACTAGTAGTTAGGGATTTGGGAAAATATGTTGATAGCAATTTGGCCTTTAACCAATATGTAGCCAAGATAATCAGAAAATCTTTCCATGTTGCCTTACTCATAAGCAAGGGTATGGCATTGACGTCCAGGGAAGTTATAGCACCACTGTACTCATTGCTTATAACACCCATTTTCGAATGCAATACCTCCTTTGACATGTACCTAACCAGGAACCCGCATCAAGTGGGGATGCCTTCAAATGATTCTCATCATCAGCATCCAGAGTATTAATACCCTGTTCTGCAAAGATCACCTTACTGACAGGTGATCTTTGCCTGGCATATAAGGCATCCTTAGAACCAGCTCTGATGGACCTTCTGCACATCCACAAAACAACAGCAGCATGCACACTAGATCCAAGGATGTGAACTTTGCCTGTAACATAAATAAAACATGCTGGAGAGACCGATATGTATCTCAAAGGATCCCCACAATGTGGAACAGGCTACCCAACCATGTAAAGATGTTCATTCCTAACCACTTTCAAGCAAAACTTTGATAATTGGATGGAAAATCAAAAATTCACTCTCACACTGACCCCCATGTCTCTGATGGACAGAGTATAACAGTAAGTTAATTAATCCAAACTAACACCCCATGTACTTGAGGACAAAACTGGGTTTGGTTGTACAGCTAGACTTACAAAGACCCTGGTGGTTGATAGGCTAGAACAAACCTATGAATCTATGAAAAAAAAGCAATATAATTATTATTGAGGATTGCATGTAGCAGTGTCCAAAACAAATTCACATCCATTTTAAGACTGTACTTCTCAAAAAATAATCTCAGCAATTCTAAACTTTATTTTTCAGAGCTGGTTTACTGAGCTATAGTTCAGTAAACAGACTGAGACTTACTGGGCTAATGACTCCTATCCTGTAATCTTCTGCATATTGTTAATATCTCTAAATAGTTTTATCCTTTTGGCCTGTAGATGATCTCAGGTGGTATTTGTTATATAGCAGCAGCTACTGATATTGTCTGCATAGGTTTGACTTCTGCAGGAGTGACGCCCTGTTTATTCATTATATAAACGCTATGCAATATAACTTACAGTGGTCTGTAAAGGCTGAGGTATGCTCTCATACTTGTTTCTATAACTATGTAAGGTCAAAACCAAAACTCTAGGTGAGGAAAATGTTTTCTCTCTCACATCAAAATACATATGCACATAGTTTGGATAACAAAAAAAAGCCTGATTCACACAGAAATAATTTCCCTCCCGCAAGATGTACCACTCCTGTATAACTCAACACAAGTTCTACTTACACTCATGAAGGAGTACTTAAGTGTTAGACTATGATTCTGCTCATCTTTATGGTCATTCTCATCCCTTTTTTTATTTGTTACTTGTCTGTAGTACATTCTAAGGCCAACAGAAACAGTAGCCAATAAATTCATAGTTTAATTTGCTAGTAATCATCTGGTTATATAACAGTGGGATGGGGTTACAGATTTGTGGCATTGGTCTGATAATATATCCCTGTCCAACTCACTCCACAGTAGGCATTATATCATGTATGCACTTCCTTTTCTTTAAATGTACCCTGTATACACTGTTGCTGTCATTATCCATTGCTTGAAACTTGAATCTGAATGTATCTGTATGTGTTGTTAACTTTCCATTTATTCAATAGTACTTTAGCTTATGAAATAAAATATTACAAACGTTTTTCTGTTTTGCAGCTTATATGCATATGATGTCACTAGTTACTAGTTTAAATCTGATTAATATGATTACTATGCAGTTAAGTCCCACTTTTCTTCTCAGTACTTTATGCAGGTTTGAAAGATCGTAAGACAAGCTAATAAAACAATTAAAGAATTTCACCATTACTGTAAAATCCACAGGATTATTTATGAGGTCCTATATTTTCTGTCTGTATGCCATTAACAATGTGGTCAGTGAGCTGGTATACACTGTTTTATTAGTGAATTATGAATGTAACAGTGTTTGATAGTGATTATAATGAACATGTGAGGTTAATATTCTAGTATAGAGAAATCCTGAGCTCCCCACATGAATGCTTTGTTAAAAATTATGACGGCCCTTACAGATTATATAATTTTATATAATTTCTGTTCATCATCTCTGACATCCATTGTAAATGGAGTCATATGTGTATTTATTACATGTTATGTGAGTGGGAGGTTTAATGGTTATGCAGCTGACTTCACGTACAAGAAGTTAAGTGTTTGATTCTCACTAAGAGACATTTTCTAGATTTAAATTGATCTTCTAGGGGCAGCTAGCCTAGTACTTACCTTTGAACCTTTAATGAACTCTTTTGTGGAAATTGCTCTATTCACAATCAAGGGATAATGTGTTTTCAGTAATATTTCTGGCTCACTTCCTGATACTTTTATGATTACTGTTACATATGAGGACTGCTGTTTTTTTTCAATTATCTGTTACACTTTTGAACAAAATGATAATCAAGGGTTGTGGCACCACATTTTGTAAATCTTATTGACCAGGTTAGTCCTACATTAATGGCCTATTTCAGTGGAGACACAATATAGTATTCACACTGACTAAGGGAAATTCGGCCAGGGTACCAGAGAACTTCCCCTACTCTTTTCTATAAGTGCTGTGAGGTCTTTGACATCCATATGAACTAACATCTACTGAAGGCCTCAGTTTAATATCTCATCTAAAGGATAGCATATTCAGGGATGAAACACCCCTTTATGCTGCCCTGCAGTGTCAATAGTGGGAAAAAAATCCAGTGACCAGATGTCGGAATAGAACTCACAGCCACGTCCATCAAAATAAAATATGCTATCTATTGAGCTACTTAGACTAGGGAATGGATTGTCAACATTTATTAATTTATTTGAGCAACAGTATGTAAATGCTTTTAAGCAATTCACATATTTAAACATAAATAAGATTAAACAATTTCAGTCTTAACATGTTTATTTAGTGGACTTTTTTCAGTCCTAACTTACTTATTTAGTGGGGTCTGTACATTTTGTTTCTTCTTTTGCAACATCTGTATGCCGACATAGATTTTAATTTCAGGCTTGATAGATATTCCTTAGCTGTAAGGCTTTAAAATTTATTACAGTAGCTATAAGTAGATACATGGCACCAAGCATTGTATTGCTGAAATTCTGAATGTGACTGGTTGTCATATGTGAACATTTTATTCATGCAAATACTTTAATAATTTTGTCAGGTTTACAAATGTTTTGATTTGGGTACTTCGTTGGAGATTTTCACTTTATCTTTTTTTGCATGCTGAGGTCAGACAATGGGGCCATTCGGATTAGGTTTAGTGGTTGCAGCTGCCTTAACTATTCCAAGAAAGGCACTGATTGCTAATGTTTTCCAGCTTATATACTTGGCAACAGTTTAATTTGCTCATTGCATATGCTGGTTACTTAAACCTTTGCAGTATTGAAAAAAAGAGTAAAATCCTTGGATGATAAAGAAAAAAATGCAATACAGATTTTAAGTTTAATATTTGAATGACTTTAGCTGTAAAGATCACTTTCTGGTACATTCATAGAAAACAAATTCCAGCCAAAAGAAATCTAGCTTGGCATCCACCATATGTACTGGATCTGCATGTTTATTGCATTTAGGAAATTCACACGACTTGTGCTCATTTATAATCTCTTGACACATGATAGAAAATGTATCTAATTGCAAATGGTTACATTATCTCTGTGGGGTTGCAATGATCATTGAAGGAAACTGCAAAGTCCAGAAAATTAATACTATACATGACTCAACTGCCCATACAATTCTGTTTGAATGTAAATGGCCCATTATGATTAAACCTGCAATAGTTGTTTCTGTAAATGCCCCTTGTCAAAGCAAAGTATAGTTCCTTTTTTTTTTTTTTACTGTTCATTAACCATTTGCTTATTTTGTTGAGGTGACCAGAGCATAACGTTCATCTCATCGGTAGATAAGTTAGTTACTAGATCATGTTCATATAACAGACTTTATTGTGCTCTAAGAGCTAATGGCAGCCTATGACCCATGGGATCTATAATGCCCAACATTTCTAAAAGGGAGTGAGTTCATCTTCTTTTCAGCTGCACAAAGGTCATGGGCGGGATTAGACAATTTTCTAATTTCTTCTTCTTTCATCAAATATAGATGTGTTGATGGCACCTAAATTTATCTCTGATCACTCCCAAATTACCCATACTTAGATTTTCTAAACTATCAAGGTTTTACATTAATTAAATGATGGGTTGTTTGAACCCTAACCTTTTTTAACAATGAAACTTTGGTTACAGTAGTCAAGTTGGAACTTGTTGGAATCATAATTGGAAAATCATATACCACTTGATATAAAATAGGTGGTGAAGGTTATCATCTGCAGTCCATGTAGCCATTTGCCACGTACCCCAAAAGCTTTTGGAATTGAGCCACAGAAATGACACTGGAAAGAGAGAATGTTGGGGGGCTGTTGCTCTTGTTCATGTGTGTGTGCAACAGGCTCAAGTACATGCTGCTGCTTATAGACCTCGGACAAGGTGGAAAGGGGTATTTAGACCCCATTTAACCTTTCATGGCCTGCGTGAAGAAGAAATAGTACAGAACTACAAGGTGGATAGAGATACACTCCAGGATATCTGCAACCTCTTTCATCTTCACGTGAGATTAAAGGCAAACCAAGGGGAATCAATATAAATGGAGACAAAGGTATGTGTAGCACTTAAAATTTTTAGCTACAGAAATCTTTGAGAGACCCACAGTGAACATTCCGGTGGTGTAACAGACATCAGCATCCAGGATTCTACACTAATTTCTGAATGCTGTGCTACAGCATGACAGTGACTATTTTATATCTATATCTATATATATTTATACATTTCCCCTGTACCCCCAAGGGTAGTAGATGTATGCAGAAGTTCTACCCTGTACCACATTTCCCTGAAGTCTTGGGTGTACACCCACATTCAGATCACATCCCCACACAGGGAACAGAGATTACTAGGGTCTACATCAACTAAAAGTGGTTCCACTTCATTAACTGCCAGGTAATGTGTAATACTGAGGAAATTATCCTGAATGCATAGGTTACCATGATTCCCATATCTGGTGGAAACAGTCACACATGTCAGATTGTGTGACATCTAGAACCCTAACCGTGTCCTCAGAGGCCCCAGTGGTAAATGCCAGTACCTTCAGGATGGCTGTATACATACATCATGTGGTGTGTAATGACACACCAGCATCAGGTGGAAGGCAGAGAACGGACCTTCTTCGAGCACCCTTACCAACCCTCATGTGTGCACCTTGCCCACACTTTGGCTTTGGCCAGAGTCCCTGCTGTGAAGGTTGCCCTGGGACATCTGTGAAGTCTAAAACCACTATTTGCCACATGTACAGCCCCTTGCAATTGATGAAAAATGCAGTATAGTTGTCTCCAATACCAGGTGAAATTGCAAAAGCAAATGCTAACAACATACGACGCTGTAAGCATACGATCCCCATCTGACAAATGTAATGCACTGCGAGAACTACCCCTGCCAACAAATAAGTATAAGAAGTTCATACATATCAGCACTTTTAGTTTTCTACTGCCTGTATAAGTACATTACTAATGTTAGAATGTAAATGTAGTTGGATAAGAGAAACATACCTTAGCAAAATATATGCTTCTTTGCAGAAAAATCACCTTCAAAGAAATAGCAATCACAAGTTTCTCTGCCTCAAAACAGTCTCCTCACCTTCAAGTTTCCTAACTACACAGTTACCTTTTTATAGTGTAGATTCAGCTCTCTGAACACTCTGAATATGCAAATGAGGTGTGAACTCATTAGAATTGCTGAATACAAAATGTTTGACTTCCTGTAGCAGATGAAAACATAGTGTAACCTTTATACCATTGTTAGGTGCTAATGGCAAGCAACTGTGAATGATTAGCCTGACTGAAGCAAAACACAGTAATTCCCTTCTGTGAAGTGGGTGTTTCAGTAAGGACATCTTTATGAATTGAGGAACTAACTGCAGTGAATGTTTAAACAAAACCAAACACTCCACATGTATGTTCCTTTGGAGTAATAGTACAGTTTCCTTCCTTTGCTGAAAACTGTTGTTCACCATGTAATTATATCACACTTTGAAATAAAATCCAACTCAATAAAATTTAACTCAGCTACTTATCAGTGGGGACATTCACCCTAATCCTGATCCTGCAATTGAACCTATAACCCCTCCATCCAACCCCCTGCTACATTATCCTTCCAAAGGGGTATAAATGACCTTCAAATACTTAATAACAATATAAAAAGTGTAGTATATAAAACTGAGGAACTTCACGCAACCTTGTCCATATATTCCCCCTGATATTGTCCTTTTCACAGAAATCTGGCTCAAACCACATATAAATGACAAAGAAATTCTACCCCATGACTGGGTATGATCTACTCAGGGGAAACAGGATATCCAAACCTGGTAGTGGGATTGCTATTCTGTACAAAAGCAATCTTACACCTGACATCATACTCCCCTACATTCAATAATGCAGAGATCCTTTTAAAAAAAGTAAAACTCAAAGCTCAAAAGCAGATACATTTAATTGGCACACCCCCGGTACTAATAACGGTGACACTTTAGAAGCAATTCTTCACTGGTCTACTCACAATCTTCCCCACGAAACACTTTTACTAGGAGATGTTAATATTGACTGGTCCTCATGCACCCCCCCCACCACTAGTCATATTAACCTACATGGTTTTATTCAACTAATACTATCCCCAACCAGACTTTATAAATCCTCCAAGAAATAGTCTATTCTAGATTGGATTCTCACAAATCAAACAACTCAGCCCTATAAATCTGGGACACTACCTGACTGTCTCAGTGACCATCAACCTACTTTTTTCTAAGACACCACTTGAAACCCACTAAGACCTCTACCCTTCAGCAGATATGCTACACAGAAAGTTTCAAAGTCCAGGACTTCATTTCTGCTTTAAACCACTGTAACTGGTTACCTCTACTACAACTAACTCTAGACAAAGTAGTGAATTACTTTAACTCTACTTTCCTAAACACACTAAACAAGCTTGCCCCAACTAGAATTATAAGAACAAAGTCCAATTATGCTAGCTGACTAGCTAAAAATACTCTGCAACTTCTAAAACAGAGAGACAAAGCTTGAGAAACTTGGCAACAAAACAAAACATGCCTAAATAGGCAAAAATTTCAAAAGCTAAGTAATAAATTAAAAAAAACAAATAAGCATTGACAATCATAATCACTACTCTGGTATACAAACCAAATACAAATCTGATCCAAAAAAATTCTTGGCTGCCATAAATAAAATTATTCAGCCTGGGAAAATGTCCACCCCACCTTCTAATATAGACAACTCCACTTCCAACATTGCAACACAATTTAATGTATACTTTACTAACTCTATTCAAAAACTGATCAATTCCACCTCCCCTTCTATTCATGATTTCTCCCAAATACCTACCCATGACCAAAAGGTTTTTCTCTAAATCCATTATCAACTACTACTACTATTTATAAACATCTAACAAAACTAAAACCTACAGCTCTTGCAGCTGATTGACTCCCAGGTGAATATCTTTGAACTGCTGCTAAGGCAATCTCTTATCCTATACTAATTAACAGGTCCATATTTGAACAACATATTCCATCCCTTTGGAAAATCTCCTATAATCATACCAATTCATAAAGGTGTCAACTCAACCGACTTTACTAACTACCGTTTTATTGCCATTCTATCCCCCCTCTCCAAAATCCTTGAGAAATGCGTTCATTCCCAAACACTGAATTACTTACTAACTAATAATCTCCTATCTGAAACGCAACATGGATTCTGCCCAAACCACAGTACCACTACTGCTCTTATTAGTTTCTCCAACACAATAAATCAACAGCGGAATTTAGGTAATTTTGGCTCTTCCATATTCTTAGACTTATCCAAAGCCTTTGACACAGTTTCCCATTCCAAACTTCTAATTGCACTATCAAATCTGAAACAGCACTGCTCAACAATATCACAGTTCGATGATTATCTCTCGACTATCAGCAATCTGTAAAATAGGAAAACACCCTTTCCCTTCTTCTCCCCGTGAACTTAGGTGTCCCTCAAGGATCTATGCTTGGACCCCTGCTCTTGTCTATATTTAGTAATAACCTAAGCAAAGTTCCACTCCATGCCAAACTAATCCAATATGCTGATGATTCTACCCTAATATGCTCTGCCCCAACAATCCAAAAATTATAACATATTACCCAACAATCCTTCTCTGAATTAGAAAAATGGCTTCCCAACTCTCAACTTATTCTTAACCCTAAAAAAACTCAGCTAATGTTGTTCCATCCCTCTAAGGCTACTGACTCAATTCCATCTTTTCAAATTACTTCTTGTGAGAATACCCCCAGCACACCCGTGACCTATACTAAACCTCTAGGTGTAATCATAGAACATAATATGAAACTCGACAAACATATCGCTCAAACTATCACAAAGGTGCACAAAAAGCTAGGTACCCTCTATAGATGCAAAAAGTACCTAACATCTGAAAGTAAAATTACTATTGCAAGAACCCACCTTCTCTCCACTCTTTTGTATGCCTCCCCTGTCCTAACCAATCTAAATAAAGGAGACTTAAGTAAGCTATCAATCTGCTACAACAAAATAGCAACATTTACTACTGATTCACCATTTAGATCCCATCACTGCCTATCCCTTAGAAAACTATCCTGGCTGGAATTACCAAACCTTATTATTTTTAACCAGCCTACTATGGCCCACCAAATCCTCTATCACCCTAATAAAACCCCTTCCCTGCTAGGACTCCTTCACCACTATACAAGCAGTTGAATACTATGAAGTACCAATAAGGCACTTATTGACGTAACTACAAGCAGATATAGCTCTGGTGACTGTCTATATTCTCCTACTGTAGCTAAAGCCTGCAATGCTCTCCCTCTTAATATCCGTTGATACACAACACATGTGACTTTAAACACCTTCTTAATGCACATTTAAATAACTCTTCATCTTCTGCTTCTATTGGCTCTAGATAACATCAACATTTCCTCCTAAACTCGCTTCCTTTACCCCTATCTTACCTCCTTTGCTATACCTGTCTTTCTTTTTCTTATTTCTGCTTTGAATGCTTTCTCATTCAGTTCACTGTTTATTCTCTTGTTTCTACTAATTTCACCATCATATACCTTCACTATCAATCACCGGCTGAAATATTTTTTATCTAATAATATTCCAGTCAACCTTACTGTTTTTCTGCTACTGTCTTGTACTATATCAGCCAATCCCTAGTCATGTGTCTTAATTCTGTTTCCTAATTAATGCTGCAGCCATGACTTAGACATCCATTTTACTAAAAACGTTGTCCTAGTTCGATGTTAAATTTTCATTTTCTATCTTTCGAATTTTACTATATGCTCCATATGCTTCCTACCTTGTTTCCCACATTCGTTCTTTTATTGCATTTAATGCTGTTTGTAATGCTATACGATTTGTATGATTTTATTGTAAATTTCTATGTACTATATTTGGAGATTTTCTCCCTGGGCCTCCGCTGAAAACAGGCAATGTTGCCCAGTTGGACTTATCCCGGTAAACACATGTAAATAAATAAATATATAAAATAAATAACTAAAATGGGAGAATATGTACTACATATTGTGTGACAGTAAAGCAGAGAAAAGGGAATGATTTTCAGATTACAAAGAGATGGCAGAGCTGTAGTTTTGCAGACATATTCATAGATCATTCATTTCACTGAATATGTTATCTACATATGTACAATCAGCTGAGACTGTCCAGCTGCATGAAATGTTTAATAGTGGACATGGAATGTGAATTGCTTGTTTGCAGATTATTTGATTGCTATATTGCAAACCTGTCTCTGTGGCAAAAAATGATAACCATCTACACCTGGGTTGTATAAGTCCAACATCTGATGGTTCAGGTCCAGAGCTAATTGTTTAACCGTTTGTTTCTCTTTTTTTATCTTTATTTATTTATTTTTTCCTTTACCATATTGCAGCACGTGGCATAGCTCAAAAGCAGTTCACCCCTTAAGGGATAGTGAACATTTTCCTTTCGGTCACCTTACAGAGTGCAAATACACTTAGTAGCATTGCATAGCAGTCACTACCAATGCCACAAGGTGTAAATAAACTGAGCTAAATGTGAGAGAACAGAAGTAAAGAAGGGTTCAACTCCTACACTCGATATTTTTACTGATGGGGTCTTAATGACTACTTACAAAAGTAATATGTGTTCTCTATTGCCTTTTCCATTTGTGCTTTGAGTGCAAACAAGGATCACTGCTTAAGAAAAAAAGTGAAAAATTTAACTTGGTGCACCTTCCTCTGCTCAAATAGGTCAGCAGTGATGCACAGTCATCAGTACTTTGGACAGTACCGAGTGGAGGACCTAGCATTCCCTGTGAGCACCAGCTGTAAGTGCAGTGAGTTCATGGTCAGAGCACAGGTGAGCTGGGGTTTAAATACAGCAGACTCTTGTGATAGCAAGAGTGTCACACTTCATTGCTCACAAACCTTTGATTATAAAGGTAATACTGCATACCAATAGCTATGTATAATAGGTTGATTGGCAGACAGGTATCATCCAATAGCTATGTATAATAGGTTGATTGGCAGACAGGTATCATCCAATAGCTATGTATAATAGGTTGATTGACAGACAGGTATCATCCAATAGCTATGTATAATAGGTTGATTGACAGACAGGTATCATCCGATAGTTATGTATAATAGGTTGATTGACAGACAGGTATCATCCAATTGCTATGTATAATAGGTTGATTGACAGAAAGGTATCATTATTGCTTGCAGACAATGCTTTTGTAGGTATCGTAGCTCATTAATGACTGAACTATGAACCCTGTAGATTATGTATGTAAATGGTCTATCATAACAATGATGATTATGTAATGAAAAGTGCAGTTGCATATCTCTGATGGACACAATAGTTTACTGACATCATCTACACCCCTCTAATAACCCGATTATAACTGTAAAACAGAATATATTGTGAGGAATGTATCATAACTCCAAACTCTGTTATTAAAGTCATGCAAGTCTATTCATTTCCAATATATTGTCAAACATTAGTCCTGCATAATCTCTGAGAATACATGAGCCAGGACCTGCTGCTTGATACCCCCACAGAGGATGCCAAAATCCTAGATCTGGTGCTTACCAATATGGGGCACCACTGTAGCACCCCCATTGTGCGGTCTTTCCTCATGAGAGCTGACCACAGATCAGTCTCATTCAAAGTACTGTCACACCTGACAGCCCCCACGCCCAGCAGCAACTGAACTAAAAAACTTCTCCAAAGCAGATTATAATCTCTTACGGGATGGCATAAATAGCTTCACTGCACCCCCCCCCCCCCACCTTATGAAATAGGCAATTATGCCAAGTTCTGCACAAATGCTTTATACAAACACCTGCATAACTGCATTGGCTTGGCTGTACCTGATAGGACCAAAACAAGCTCCTCAAGGAAGAGCAAATCTGTCTAGTGGACAACTGTCATTCACAGGCTTTACAATAAGAGGAAGAAATTGCTGTCTAAGAGTAAGAGAGATCTAGTCCTAAACTGGAAATACTCCCTCTTCAGCTTAAACAAGCAAATAAGACTTCTTGTGAAGTCTTCCAAAGCAGACTATGAATCCAAATTAGCTTCCTCAACTAAGAATAACCATAAGACATTCTTTAGTTACATCCATAACCTAAAAGGAAAGGCCCATATTTGTGCTAAACTGGTAGTTAATGATACCAGCTATACTGAGCTAGTGGATATAGCTAACCTGTTGGCTGACAGTTTCTGTAAAAACTTCACTCCCCTCTCACCACTACATGCACCCCATGATATCCCTACCATCTGCCTCCTACCTTATATCTCTAAAGAGCAAGTAATAAGCACCCTCTCCAAGGCCAAAAACACAGCATCTATGAGACCTGATAACTTCCCAGGCTGTGTCCTACATGGGCTCCAACAAGAATTAGCAACACCACTGTATCCTCTTTTCAGTCATAGTCTAAGCACTGGCTTCATCCCAGCTGAATAGAAAATGACCACCATTTTTCCCTTACACAAGGTGGTGCTTCCACTGACCCCAGGAACTATGGACCTATTAGCCTGACTAGACTTATCTGCAAGACCATGGAGCAAATCATCATGGACTTTATCAACAAATACATAGGTAATCTCCAACCACTTGACCCTATGCAGTTTAGATTTGTAAATCTGACATAATTGAATCTGTAATGTTTATGTTTATTGTTTGTCACATAATATATTATATATGTACTGTGTAATTCTTATACTTTGTTTATGGAGCTTTTCTCTTTAGGCATCCACTGAACATGGGTTTTCATTGGCCCAGTGGACTATCCTGGTAAACAAATGTAAATAAATAAATAAAATAAATAAAGAAATCATGCCTGTTAACTCATTCTGTACAGCTCTTTTGAGTGTGTACCTTTAACTCCCAATGGGTGTGGCTTGAGCCTTTAAAGAATGAAGTTATCACCTTACAGCTCTAATAAATACTCGTGGACAGAGCTCAAATATCAATGCAATTGTGTTTGCCATTGTGTATGCTTCAAGACAAAATATTCTGATCCCTTGTATGTAGCATGGTTTTGGAGTTATTAATGCAAATATGAAAAAGCAATATCTGATGCCTAGAGGAGAAGTAGGAGGTCACTGCAGAAATGCCTGGAGGTGCACTTGTCTGTAATGAGTTAAACCTGGTGGACTTCTTTGAGGCAGTCACCAAGGCCCTGGATGAGGGGAAATCTGTGCATACAGCCTACCTAGACTTAGCAAGGCTTTTGACACTATCCCACACTCAGGCATCATTGACAAATTCACCCATCTAGGTATCAATCCTTATGTTGTAAGATGGGTCATTAACTGGCTCACTGATAGAACACATGTAGTCAAAATAGAGGAATCCACCTCCAACAGCAGACCTGTAATCAGTGGTGTTCAACAGGGATCAGTCCTGGGACCTCTACTGTTTGGAATCTATTTCTCCAAAGTACAAGTGAAAAATAAAGGTCTGTAGCTGACAAAGTTTGCTGATGACTGGAATCTGGGAGTGGCCATAGAATCTCCAAATGATGTTAACATCCTACAAGATGGTCTTACACAAACAAATGATTGGTGCCAAAGTCCTGGCCTTAAAGTCAATTAAAAATGTATTAACATCCCTTTTAGTAAGATCAATGTTCCTGCTAATCACCACATCAATAGCAAAACCCTAAGTATGCACTTAGTGGTGAAAGACCTGAGCACACAGGTTGACAGCAACCTTACCTTTGATCAGAGTGTCTCTGCAGGAGTAAGAAGGGCATTCATTATTGCTCATCTCATAAGTAAGGGTATTGCCTCCAGAAAAAGAAGAAGTTATAACCTCCCTGTACTCTTCCCTCATCATCAGGCCAATAATTGAGTACAACTCCCCTATTGGTATGTACCTTTCCAAGCACCTGCAACAATTGGAGAAACCACAAAGGTTCCTCACAAGAAAAATTCAAAGTCTTCAGCATATGTCCTGTGTGGATCATCTGAAATCACTGTCACTTTACTCTGTTTCATACAGACTACTCAGAGGTGATCTCTGCCTTACATACAAGGCAATCTCTGACCCTGCTTTATCGGAAATGCTGCATATCCACAAGTCAAATGGTACATAGGTTACTCATTCCAAAGTCCTTAACCTGGTATGTGACATTAATAGAACCTGCTGGAGGGACAGATTTGTCTCCCAGAGGTTACCTCACTTTTGGAATGGACCAGCTTCATGTCAAGCAGAGCAGCTTATTGTCCCTCTTCATACACAATCTGAATGATTGGATGGGTAACCATAAATTTACCCCAGGGGCTCTACCTGTGTCCCCCTTGGACATGGGCATTAGGTGCTTATCATAGAAATAAGTGCAGAACTTGGCTAGGCTTGTAAGGCTCCTAGGGCCATTGGCCTAGGAACTTCCTATGATCCTATTTATTTATTTATTTTATTTTATTTAACATTTGTTGACCGGGCTAGTCTAGCTGGATGTATGTCCATTTTCAGTAGAGGTCCGGGGAGAAAAGCTCCAATGATTATAAAAGTTTAAACATAGTCAGGCAATACAATACAACAATAGAAACATATAGAAAAAGAGCTAGTGAATACACATAGTAATAAAATAAGGTTAGAGCACAACTCAACAAATATAATGAACAGAATATGTTAACATTTTTTTTTTTTTTTAGTTCTACAGTATGTGAGGGATAACATATTTCTATAAAGCTGATATATGAGGTAGACTTTACAAGGCTAAGGGAGCAGAGATGGTAAGGATTAAGGAGGTAGTAATGAATAGATCCTATAGCACTAGTCACTCCTTAAGCTGCATATCGTTCATGACCATAGTTGAGGAAAACTTCTTCTGTGACAATGAGGAATAATCACCTGTATGGAAATGTATGCACTCTCATTTATGTAGGTTTGAATCCCATCTTGTATAAATTAGTTTTAACAGTGTGCAAGTCCCAACAAAATATGTGCCTGGTCATCCCACTGATACCTCAGTGGCACCTGTGTTAAGTACTGTATCCTATCCAATGTGTAGATGGATAGATAGGGAGTTGTAATCTCATGGCAGTCAACTGTGTGTGTGTGTGTGTGTGTGTGTGTGTGTGTGTGTGTGTGTGTGTGTGTGTGTGTGTGTGTGTGTGTGTGTGTGGGTGTGTGTGGAGTTCTGTAAACATGACATTAAGTACTGTTGGCATCAATAAAATAGTAGGCTGGAATTCATTTTGTTTGGCAGTTGTCACAGAGGTTAAGGTTGTTTGTTTTAGTTTCTGTGGTATAGGGTTTAATTCCCACAGCCTTTATTTGTGAGGTGGTTGGCATAACATTTAAGGTATTTACCTTATAAAAACAAGATGCAGGGTTTGATTCTCAATTGGGATAACTGGGTAGGCTTAAAGTGACCCACAAGAGCAGTTAGCACAATAGTAAAAATGAGCATTCAAAGCCAAGGCTTAAAAGCGAAGCTATTGAGCCTTTCATTGTTGACAACACTGGGCAAAGTGTTACCAGGTATAGCATTACATTGAAAAAAGACTCCCATGGCAAGTAGTTTCACAGGTAACTGAGGAAAAGGATAGTGATGACAGTTCTGAGGGTGAAAACTAGATTCTTACTCTTTCCACACCTGAGGCGTGTGTGCCTCTGATGTCCCATACCTATCCCCATACAATGGTGTCCCACAACTTTTTTGTGTCCATCACCATTCCTGTTTCTGTCTTGTGTGTTCTGTTTGTCTGGATCTGCTTCCTCACCTAACCTACCTAGCAGAACCTCACATTCCTAGTTCCCTTCCCCAACATTTCTCTCTTTTTGAAAAAAAAAATGGGCACTTGTCCCACAAAAAAAAAACTGTCCCATATATAGCTCTCCACTTCACATATGTGCCTTCTCGACACACTTGATCTGGTCCAATTGGCTATACAACATCATTATCTTGTTGTCACCTCTCCATGTTGTGGTGGCAGTCCAAATTCATCAAATTTTATCCACATGTGTACATTGTTGTGGTGAAGAAGTGGATATCTATGGTTCTCTCCCAATCACCTCCTGTAAATGCCTGCATTGCTTCTCCTTTGTTCTTCCCACTCCTTGCTCCCTCTTTCACCACTTTCCTAATAACCCCATTTTCACACTTTTAATATGGCTAATAAATAGAATCACATACAACACGTATGACCAGAAATGGCCCATAAAAATACTTCACTTTTAGTCATCTGCATTTGTGCAGAGATTATCACACACCAATGCCAAGTGGTAGTGAATGACTGCTGATATCCTGCGGCAAAATGTGGTTAGTTTTTACCATCAGCCACATTACTCTGGTTATCTTTGCACAATACTGGTTCAACTCTCTGTACTAGAGGAACTCAGAGTTAGAGCAAAGTAAAGCAATAACTTTGAAATAGTTACTCTGACCATTATTAGACTGCTGGATGTAACAAAATGCAACGTCTTGTGTGCAGTGTTGTCATAAATCACTTTACCGAAGATTGGTTTTGCCCATAGCATCACGGGTTCGATTTCAGATGCATCTCACATCATTTCTTGGAATGTGATGTTATATGTCTGTGATGTGTTTAATCACCAACACCTTAACATTTGCCTTGGGAAGACACATCATACCAAAACACCAGTAGGCTGTTCATGAATCTGAAAGGACAGTCCCTCCTACTTCCTCACCTACTCTATTTTGTCAGACTATACTGCAGCATCTTTAGTAGGATAAGGGATTGCATGGTCATCTAATATAATGTGGAAACTATCCTTACTCTGAAGAAGCATACTGCACACACTTTACAGGATATCCAGCTGTACAAAAAAAGTTAGCATATATGCTGAGTTGTACTAATACTTTCTAAAGATGTACCACCCCTTGTCATTTCTAGCAAGCGGTAGACTTACTTAACTTCTGATTTGCAGTGAGGAAGAAGACCTGCTAGAGAAAGATTTAGAGGATTGTTTTTTTTTTCTACAGATCCAACCCCCCAGTGCCCCATGTCCACTCCAGGTCTACCAGCCATCCTTCTAACCCTCCCCCATCCTACCAGTGTAACTCCCTAGTGCCCCACATCCAGGCTGAGTCTACCACCCATTCTTCTACCCCTCCCCTCCAGACTATACTCGTATTTCTGGGATCAGTATTAAATTCAAAGAGCATCCTAGGCCATCTGTGTTTCCATTTAAGGGAAGGGGGATTCTTTAATGTGCCACAACCACTCCCTTTCCCACCCCCCACACACTTGTCATTTACGTCTGAACGCAACTTCCTTCTTTGGATAATGCCTTCCCTCTATAAGTTGCAGTCTTCCATCCAGGACAGATATGTCCATCCTCCCTGCCACTCCATCAGTTGCCTGAACCAGTAATTGGACCCAGGTTATCTGGGATATAGACAAGGATTTATCCCTATAGTGGTTTAGAAGATCTTTGGGTTATTCCATACCTACCCATGTTTGCCAAAGAAGAAAAAATTAATGAAAGGCTGCAGTAGTTAAAAAAGCCATCACCAATATTTTGGTAGAGCGTCCTGTATCACCTAAGGAAAATCAGTCGCATTTTCCATATAAAGCAAAACTTTCGTGTGTTCAAGTTCTAATGTTTAAAGCAGGTAAAAATGGTTGAAATCATTATTTATAGTCACACAAGAGAATTAATGATTGTAAAATACACGAATGGCTTAGTTAAAAGTAAGGAAAGGAAAAGCATTAATTTATATACTGGCCTAAATTCTAGAACTGATCAAGAAACACACCAAAATGTGAGATATATCCACCGTTTTGAAATGAAAAATGAATGAGAAGAACAAGTGTTTTCACATAATGTTGCACTTTTTCAGAGGAATAATGTAAAAAGTGAGTCATTTCTATACAAATAGAAGATGAATTATTGTTGAAAATAAAAGTGAATCATCATCTTCTTTGAGCTGACTATTTCTCTACACAGCCTAAGGTCATACAGCTAAAAGCATAGCTAGTACATCTATTGTCGCTATCCTTAAAAGTATAGTTTGAAGATATTTTTGATAACGGCCTCCAGTTATCAGTCAGCAATTTAGAAATTTAGTACATCTATTGTCACTGTCTTTAAAAGAACTTCTGAGGCATGGTAAAGTTTAAAGTTTAAAGTTATTTCTGAAAATGGGCTTCAGTTATTCAGCCTGCAATTTAGAAATTTTGCAAATTACTGTAAATAGAAACGAATTATCCCAAGTCTGGCTTCCTTTGTAATTGTAAGACCTGTAAATGTCAGCTCCACAGCTACAAAAATACAGTTCAAGTACTGAAGTAAAACTGAATTACTGAATTTCAAACCTTGCAGTAAAGCTAAATGTGGATATTTGTCAGCATAGCCTTTATACATATATAGATATATATATATATATATACACACACACACACACACACACACACACACACACACACACACACACACACACACACACATATATATATATATATATATATATATATATAGTTTACTATTAAAATCTCGAAAGTGAAAAAAAAAGGTACTTATGAGTGAAGTGTTTCGTCGAAAGTACACATCACCTAACTGCCCTAATGTCGAAAAACAGCTGTTAATGCTGAAAATGTCAAACATGACATTTTCAGCACTTAACAGCAATCCCACTCTTTCCGTAACTCCCTAACTAGGAAACCTAACATCCCCCTGCACCCCCCTGTGGGGCGCTGTGCCCCCTACACCCCCCCAACTATATATTCCATACTACGAGATCACACTACAGTGAGGAAAGGGATGTATTTCTCTTACCGAACTGTACCACGGTCCCTGTACATAATCGAACATTATATTTGCGAATGCACAGACCATTCGCAAATACTCCATTCGATTACATGGCTGGCACACATATGAACTATTCAAACATCTGTAGTTTGAATAATTCATAGGCGTACAATGCTATGCTGACTTTTTAATAGTAAACATATATATCTATATATATATATATATATAAATATACATATATGTCTAAATGGTAGCAGGTCAAAACAGTGAATGCAACACCAAAAGACAGCAAACTTGATCAAAAAACAAATCGGCAGCTGGATGTACATATACATACTAACATATATATATACTTACATATACATACTAAATCTAGAGCAATTGATCATAGTTTTTCAATCTTACTCTCAAACACTGGCTAATCTACAATGTATGTACTGTACCTGTGTACTATGGATGTATTCTACCTACATTCCAAAGTTCAGCTGTACACCACAAATCTATTACTTACCTTTATTTTTAAAATTAATACTTTTTTGATTGTTCTCTCCACTGTAACTGTTTGTGCCGCATACCACTGTAAAAACATGTCTCTTGTAATTTGTGTGTATACTGATTATGTCTAAATAACTAAAAGTGTCTGTAATTGTTCTTTGTGGAGCTTTTCTCCCCGGGCCTCTGCTGAAAAAGGGCCTTTTCGGCTCAGTCAGACACCCCCGGTTAACAAATGTAAAATAAATAAAAATAAAATAAAATAAATGTAGAAAACACAGGATTTCGTCCCACCAACAATACAGTACCTTCGTCAGATAAATACAAAGAACCACTACACACCCTTAAATAAAAAGAAAACCAATTCAAAATTCAATTAAAATACACAACTCTTCTTAGAGACCAATCAGTAACTAGCCTCATGACACACCCCCAGTACACAGTCTTCACTCGCAAAGCAATTAGTTTCAAAATTACGTACACAATGTAGTAAAACATGGTTCATTAAAACATTTAATGTTCTATTCAAAGTAACTTGTTGCAAATATGCCTAGCATCTATCTCAAGCAAGCTTTTAATTTTAACAGACATGCCAGAGATTCTGCTTTATTTAAAGCTGGCCAAATATGTGCTCTAAGTTGGATTTGCCAGCAGAGTTCAGCTTTTTCAAACAGAAGCGGCCATGATCCACCTCTACCTGTGATATGCAGCAAATCCAACACAATAAATTTAAAATAATGTTCATTATAAGCATTAATGGCTTGGCATATTTGCAACATGTTACTTTGAATAGAACACTAAATAGGTTCATAGGTTCATACTAGGCTATCTGCCCTGGGGCAATTACAAGCCTAGCCCAATTTTGTTTGGCTTACGCCACCCTTTGATTTGAGTATACTGTGCCCTTTTTAAGGTTTAGTTTACTGTGCCTCTGTCTAATAGTGACACGGAAGTAATCCCCGGGACAAACCTACGATCCCCCATCCACTCATCAAGATTCTTCTTGAAGAGATTCAGTGAGGTGCTCTGCCTAACATGAATTGGAATTCTATTCCAGAGCGAAGGGAGCCTCTGGGTTATGAATCTGTCCCTCCAGCAAGTTCTATTTATTTCTGTGCTGAGGTTCAAGTCCCTCGAGAGTGTGGCTCTAAGGGATTTAGATTTACTGAGGTGGAGCATGTCCATTAATTCTGGATTGGACATAGCTTTATATGTCAGGCATAGATCGCCTCAAAGTAGGCGGTATGCAACTGAGTAGAGCTGGAGTTTTTTTAACCGAGCAGCATATGGCATCTGCTTGAGTCCCTTGATCCTCTTGGTGAGGTACTTTTGGGGTCTTTCTAATTGCTGCAGGTGTCGAGTAAGGTACATCCCAAAAGGGGCATTATATTCTATGATAGGCCTGATGAGGGATGAATAAAGGGGCACGATTACCTCTCTTGATCTAGATGTGAATCCTTTCATGATGAGGTGGGCTATGTAGAAGGTCTTTCTAACCACTTTGGCAATGTGGTTGTCAAAGGAGAGATTGCTATCAACTTGGGTCCCCAGATCCCTAATTACTTTCTTTGTACTTAATGGGTTACCGCCTATGTGGTAATTTGTGGGCACATTGTTTTTTCCAAAGGGTATGACTATACACTTTTTTGGCATTTAGCTTTAGACCATGGCTCTGGCACCAGTTATACATCTCTGTGAGACCTTTTTGAAGGATGTTTGTGTCAGCTGGAGAGTCGATGATGGCGCCCAGTTTGCAGTCATCTGCGAACTTGGTGAGCCATGGTCCTCCCACATTGGCCTGTACCTCGGAAAAGCGGTCCCAGGACAGAACCTTGTGGGATGCCACTTGTGACCGGTTTCGAGTCTGACATGGCTCCAGCAACTCTCATTCTGTGGGTTCTGTCTTTGAGCCAGTTTGCGACCCATCTTGTGACATAGGGGTTTATATTTAAGCTGGATAGCTTATCTATGATGCCCGAGTGGGGTATTGTGTCAAATGCCTTTGCTAGGTCCAGATAGGCTGTGTGGACTACCTTCCCTTCATCTATGGCTTTGGTGACTGTTTCAAAGAAGTCGACCAGGTTCAAAAGGCAGGATCTGCCCTTGACAAAGCTGAATTGGGTAGGATCTAGTGTCTGTAGGTCCCCAATGTCTTTGTTTATGAGCTCCATGATGATCCTCTCCATAGCCTTGCAGACTAGGCTAGTCAGGCTTATGGGGCGATAGTTTCCAGGGTCCGCAGAGGCTCCACCTTTGTGGAATGGGACCACTGTTGCTGTACACCATTCTGTGGGCACATATCCTGTAGTGAGGCTGAGATTGTACAGCTGTTTTATTTGAGGGGTTCGTTCTTCTTGGAGTTCATGTAGGATGCAACCCGGGACGCCATCTGGTCCCATGGAAGCAGCGTTTTTTGCTTTGGAGAGGGCAGCCTTCACCTGAGCATCAGAGATGTTTGGGAGGCAGCCGTCTGCTGGGATAGATACTTGCTCTTTTGGGGGGGTGGGGGTGGAGAAGTTTGCACTGAACCTGTCTGCCAGGATATTGGCGATGTCTGTGGGTTCAGTGTATTTTTTGTCATTTAGAATCAACTCAGAACAAGTCTGGGAGTTGCATCCCAGGTTCCTAACATAACTGAAAAAAGCCTTATGATTGTCTTTAGTGTCCTGTGCAATTTTTCTCTCGAAGCTGGCCTTGGAGGATTTTATGAGGGATCGTAATTTTTTGCTAGTACTGATCAGAGCTGCCTTCCCTATTAGGGATTTTGCTCTATCATGTAGTAGCTTCCTCCTTCTGTTGTACAGTTTATTTATGGCTGGGGTCCACCAGACTGGATGCCTGCCTTTGGATGATTGGGTCTTGGTTTTGTCTGGGATAGCATGATCCATGCATTCCTGGAGATGTCCGTAGAATGCGTTTATATAGGATTCTGCAGTTTGGGCCGTAGTTTCCACTGGCCCTGGGGCCTTGAAGGATTCCACTTCGGTTTTGAGAAGTGAGAAGTTCGCTTTTGAGAAGTTTTTCACTGTGGTTTTCTGGGTTGGGGGTGGGGTCGGGATGTGGATATCCAGTGAAATTAATTTATAGTCTGATCTTACCAATGAGGGATAAACTTCTGGTATGGAGCATAGAGTACCCATGTTGGTAATGATCAGGTCTAGTATGTTATCCCTTCTTGTGGGAGTGGTGACTAGTTGTTCCATAGCATTTGAGTTTATAATTTCCAGGAACCTTTGGGCTAAGGTGCTGGGGCTTGAGTAGTGCTCCCAGTCTATGTTTGGGTAGTTGAAGTCACCCAATATAATGGTGCTCAGAGAGATCTTCATGTTCTCCAATGTTTTCAGGAAAGCTGAGTGGGATTCCTGACTTTGAGAGGGTGGTCTGTAGGATGCTATAAACTGAAAAGCAGTCTTGCCCACTGTTAGTTGCACATGGATGATCTCCGATACTTCGTGCAATGCCACTAACCTGGAGGTGTGGATATCCTTGATAAATATGGAAACTCCCCCTCCTTTTGTGGTTCGGTCTGGGTTTTGGGGCTAAAAAGCATGATATGAGGTATAACCTGGTAGTGCTGGGGTGCTCTCTGGAGCCTTGAACCAGGGTTCTGTCACTGCACAGATATCGATGTTCTCCATACTGAGGAGAGCTTTGAGTGTGTGCATCTTGAGGTTAAGACTTCTGGCATTTAGCAGCATTACCCTTAGTTTCTTGTTCCTTGTGCTGTCTATGGAGGTGGGTTTGACTTTTGAGCCTTGCCTAAAAAAGGCACTATGGGGGTGGCAAGAGCCTTTGCCAATATCCGAAAGCCCAGTGGTGACAGGTGCAAGCCATCCCTAGTGAAGCAACGTGGCTTGTCGAGCATGTCATCCCAGGCTGACAGACACTGGATCCCCTTTGAATGACACCAAAATTTTAGCCAATTGTTAAAATCGATCATTTTGTCTTTGTACTGTGGCATCATTCTAGGTGAGGGTAAGATGCTGCTCAAGGTCAGGGTCATACCGGCCTGGGCTACATGATCAGAGAGCTCCTCTATGTCTCTTTTCATGTAGTCCAGGGAGGTACATCTCAGGTCATTCACACCAGCATGTACGATGACTGAGTCATATTTGTATTTGCTTTGGAGTGACCTGAGTGCTTGCGTTATGTGGCGGATCCTAGCGCCCGACAGGCAGCTCACTGTGACCTTCTCTTTGTTCAGCCTGGTGAGCGGGACTTCAGTGTGTCTGACAATAGAGTCACCTATTACAAGAGTATCAGGTGTGTTATTCAGCCTTAAGGGCTGTGGCTGCTTGGCACACTGACTTTGTGGGCTATGTGTTGTGCGTGTTTTGTTTTGGGGTAGCGTTTGCTTGGATGTCTGCTTTGGAGGTCTCTGTTGCTTAGGTAGATTTTTATTTAGAGCCTCTGAGTATGTTTTTGTGTATTTATGTGTTTGGTTCGCTGATGTGGTGGGACTATGTGATACTGGAATTGTGTTGTGTGAGGTTACCTTCTCCTCCTGACTGGTTTCACCAGTTTTGAGATGAGAGAGCTCAGCCTCCAGTTTGGCTATATGGTTGCATCTCTCACATATATTTGAACCTGTTTGGAGGAGGAGAGGGTTGTCCATGTACATGAGACAGTTGTAACATTGCCTCATATATCCCAGATTCACCAGCTGGACTGGAGAGGAAACCATTGACTGACCTTTGGACATGCTAGTGTAATATAGGGAAACTGAATTAAGACGGACGAATAGGGGTCAAGGTAATCGTAGAGAGTATAAAAGTAGTGCTTATGGTTTAATAGTGCTAACTTGTAAGATTACTTATTTGGACCAGTGAAGGGCCTTAGAATGAGAATATGGTGTTTAATTTGAGAGATAGAGCAGTTCTAAGGGAAAAAGTGAAGAGCAGACTTCGTGGAGCCAGGAATAGTTTAAACCCAATTAGGCGGCGCTGCCCGTTGCTGCGCTATGCACAAGCAAAAAATGGCCTCCAAGAAACTTACAAACAGTTCAGAACAGCAAGCCTGTAACTGAACTTTTTTAAATCTCAGAAAGATAAAATGCAAGTTTTAAGAAAATAATGATTTTAAAAATAAGTGCAAACAGGAAATTCAGTAAACAGCTCTAGGTTGTGTTCTAAATACAGTTACCAATGCAGAAATCAAGTTTAACAAGCCAGAAAATGCTCAAAGTAGGCGGCTATGCAGAAAAACTTAGCAATTATGCTTTATTATTGATGTTACTATGGCATGCTAGCATTTTTGTATGCACCAAGTTGTTTCTAGTATAATAGTATGTTTGGTCTATTTGCATAGCTGCACCTTGTTCACTAATGTTATTCATGTAATTGTGTTGTGTGTGGACAGCTCATACTAGTGTCTAAATTATTTCTATAAGTTTGTGCTGTTACTGGTGGATAGAATCACATTAGAGAACCACGACAGATTGCTGTTCACTATATTTTTATCTGTGGCTGCATAACTGTCTGGGTTTTTGTTTTCTTATGTTCTTCCAATTGGCTCAGTATCTGCATATACTAAGTAGTGGTTCAGGACATTGTCCTGCATGTGGCAGCTATTTGCTCAGTGTGTTTTTTATAATCTTTATAATATATATTTACCATCTCAAAAGTGCTTACTCCTCTCTGTACTCTTCTTTTCTAGACCTAACACCACTCTTAAGTATTCAACTGCGGTACCACCTTTAACATTCTTATAAGAGAAGCACAGTCCGGGTCTGAACTGTCTGCAAACAGCTACAGTTAACTTTGAGTATGTGTCTACCTGTTTGAGCCAATCTTCATTTTCCCCTGGAGAGCACTGTGCTTTGGCTGTAAGCACCCACCCCCCACCACAGACATCTTCCACTTTCTTTTATTCCCATCTGTTAGCAAATAGTATCCATAACTGATCAATACTGTGTGTTTGTTAATTTAAACTATGACCACAGTAGCCTACTGATACAAGGTTATCCTGTTTTTCCACCTGAGAAATTAAGAAAAGACTTACAGTTTCAGAGCAGTCCTTGGTCAATTGTGATTGTTTCTTAACACATACTTGTCTTGCTTTGTGATTGTTTCCAGACCCTCATACAAGACCCTAACAGGGTTTCTACCCACTTCGCTCCCCACCCTGCCCCCTATTTCCTCCCGCCCCCAGTGGTCCCACCTTTATTGCACTCAAACCTCTCCCATCTTTCCAATAGCCAACCACAGCACTAACACAACACTACATCCTCCATATTCCCTCTACTTTCACACCTCCTCAACTGACATGTACAAGCATACCTTTCCTTTGCTCACTGCATGCACTCTCCTTGCATATCTTACATCCTACCAAAGCTCCATCATTCCCCCACTTAACCACTACCACTGTACTACTACTCACACCACCACCCATGTCTCACCCATACTCAGCTCCCCTCCCACCAGCTCAAGAACCATCCCTATGCACCCCCCACATATTCTACCAACTATATTACTCAAACGTAAAGCATCCCTACAACTTAACATAGTAACCTTCCCACCATACCTATTACCCACAGAGCACAATCATAAAGTTTCCCTTATAAACAAACACATTCAAAAACTGAGAAAACTAATAATCTCATGCATATCAAAACTAGCCCTAAGTGGAGACATCCACCCCAACCCTGGCCCTACCGTCTCCAACCCCAATCCTCATAATCATACTAGAAACCACAACATCTCCCATATTACAGCCAATAGAAAGCCAAGTGACTTCCTTCTACTAAGCCTAAATATTAGAAGTATATCCAACAAAGTCCATGAACTCCATGCCACCATTGACTTATACTCCCCAGATATTGTCATCCTGACAGAAACCTGGCTAAAACCTCACATTACCAGTGAGCAAATATTCCCTACAGGTTACGGCATACTAAGAGTAGACTGGCTAAACAAAAAAGGAGGTGGTGTAGCTATAATATTTAAACAGCATCTAAACATCCAGATATTAAAATCATCAGCTCCACAAATAGGCAATGAAGAAATAATATATACCAACCTCAAAATTAACCAAAACAAAACCATCAACATAATTGGATGCTACTTCCCACCTGGCCAAAACATCCCTCCACTAGAAAACCTCCTCAGCTGGTCTACCCACCATCTCCCCCAAGAAACTATCATCTTAGGTGATTTCAATATTGACTGGCAATCCTGTTCTGGCAACAATCCAATCCATCATGTACACCTTCATGGCTTCACCCAACTAGTCCAGTCACCAACAAGGATAAATAAAAACTCCAGCAAGCACACTACCCTGGATTGGATACTAGTCAGTAAGAACCCCAGTCATATATAACAGGCTGCTTATCAGATAGCCTCAGTGATCACTCCCCAACATTCCTACTCAAAAAATACCTGTACCAAGCTAAACCTGTCATCTATCGTAAAATACGTAAAAAAATAAACTTTAACCCACTCACATTCATCTCATCCCTCAAAGAATGTAACTGGCATGCTCTAAAGTACCTCAGTCTAGATGACGCAGTTGAATTTTTTAATACTACCTTCCTGAACATCCTTAATTACCATGCCCGCATAGGATTTTCCAGAACCAAAGCACAACCCTCCCCATGGCTGCAGAAAACCACTAAGTCAGAAATGAAAAACAGGGATAAAGCCTGGGAGCACTGATGCAAAACCAAAACCCCCACAGCTAGACAAAAATTCCTAGAACTACGCGATAGAGTCAAAAAGCTAATAAAACGGGACAAATTCCAATACTACCAGTCTGCCCTAGACTCTTCACAACACAGCCCCAAACAATTCTTGTCCTCCATAAACTCCATCCTCCACCCAGGTAAAGTCAGTACCCCTCCTCCTAACATCCCTCACTCCTCAGAAAATATTGCTACCTCATTCAACACACACTTCACCCAAACCATACTATCACTAGCTAAACAACACAACCCCTCCCTCCAACCCACACCTTCAACTAGTAATCTCCCCACTGCCTTCTCTTTTTCTCCTGTACCTACCTCCAACATAAAAAACTTTTAACTAAACTTAAACCCACCAAATTAGCAGCAGACAACCTCCCAAGTGAATACCTACAAATCACAGCTGATGCTCTGGCCTACCCAGTATCCATCTTGATTAACCGATCTCTGTCAGAAAGTTACGTTCCCACATTGTGGAAAGTCTCACATATAATTCCCCTCCACAAAGGCGGACCCTCTGCAGAACTAACCAATTACCGCCCATAGCTATTCTCTCTCCACTCTCCAAAATACTAGAGAGATGCATACACTCTCAGGTCTCACACTACCTCCTTACTAACAACCTCCTTTCCAGTACTCAGCATGGTTTCCGACCAAACCATAGCACCACCACTGCCTTACTCTCCTTTACTAACGCTATCCTTCAGCATAAAAACAATGGCTATCTCTCCTCTGCTACATTCCTAGACCTATCTAAAGCATTTGACATGGTCCCACACAAACAACTTATCTCTGTCCTCAATAACCTATCCTTCTCACAATCAGTCACCAACTGGTTTCAGAGTTACCTGTCTGACCGCCAACAATCCATTGTATGGCAGAATGACATATCTCCCCAACTACCTGTCTCCATAGGGGTTCCCCAAGGATCCATCCTTGGACCCCTACTTTTCTCTGTTTATACCAATAATCTAGCCTCTGCCACCAAACATGGCACACTCATCCAATACGCAGATGACTCAACCATCATCTGCTCAGCCCAGTCCCTACCCAAACTGTAAAAAGTCACACAGGAAGCCTTTTCCTCTGTTGAAACATGGTTATCCAATGCCCAATTAATACTCAACCCAAACAAAACTAAACTACTCATCTTCCAACCCACCAAACATACTCAAAACAACTCTCACTTTAACATCACAGCAAAAGACAACACCACTATATACCCAACTGAACACACCAAATTGCTAGGCGTGGAAATAGACAATAAACTAAAATTTGACATTCACATATCCATGACCATAAAAAGTCCACAAAAACTAGGAGCATTATACAGAAATAAACAATTTCTCACCAAAGCAGCAAAGATTTCAATAGCAAATTCCCACCTTATCTCCACCCTACTTTATGCCTCTCCAGTATATACCAACCTAAGGCAATGTGATCTAAACAAGCTAGAGACCTGCTACAACAAAATCACCAAATTCGCCACAGGGGCATCCTACCGTAGTCACCACTGTCTCTCACTTGCTGAACTGGGCTGGCTTGACCTCCCTCACCTCCTTCAGTGGTATCAACTCTCACTCACCCACAAACTAGTAAACCATCCACTAAATGTCCCATCCCTCCAGAATCTACTCCAACCCTATTGCACCACCAGACCACTAAGATCCAGCAACAAAAATCACTTACAGATCACTAAAGCCAATAACTCTGCTGGTGAAGCACTATTCTCTTGCGCCATAGCCAAATTATGGAACTCACTCCCACCCACAATTACCTTCATACCATCATGCACCAACTTCAAAACTTTATTAAAAGCGCACCTAAAAACATGCTGGCTATGCCCTTGCAACTCCCACTCTAATATCATCCACCCCATCCAACTACTACCTTTCTTTCACCTCCACTAACTACCTTGATGATAGCAAGCTCAGATGCTCATAAGCCTAGTACTTATTATACAGCAGGAACTTCTCATTGTTACATTTGTTAATGCCTGTTATGTACTTCACAGATAAAGATTCTAGTTGTCTACTGATATACTATGTTCTTCATCTGTAAATATGTTGTAAGTAATTTCTATGTTAAATTGTTAATCGCTATGTAATCCAATGTAACTACTGTCTGTTTATTTTACTGTGGAGCTTTTCTCCCCGGGCCTCCGCTGAAAATGGACCCACGTCCAGTCGGACACTCCCGGTCAACAAATTTAAATAAAATAAATAAATAAATAAATAAAATAATCTGAAGAAAAATACTTAAAATCTCAAAAGTGGCTCCTTTCTTCAATCAGCGTTTTCTCCTCTTGGTGGTTGCTTCTCCAACAGCCAACAAGTCTGAAAAGATGCAAAAACCACGAGGCAATCTGGTTTTAAGAGAGGGAGATCAAGGAGTTTGGAATTGACCCAAAATGGCCAATAAAACTACAGTTTCAAGGCAGTAACCACTCCCACAGGGGCAGGCAGGCTGCTCAATGTTTATCACTGCCACTGATGAACAGAGAGACTTCCCTTTAGCCCAAGCAAAAAATGGCCTCCTAGAAACTTTCAAACAGTTCAGAACAGCAAGCCTGTAACTGAACTTTTTTAAATCTCAGAAAAGTGGGAAAAAAGCAAGATTTTTTGGTTTTTTGGTTTTTAAAGATAGCAGAGGTTCACAAGTATCAACAAGTTATAACAGTGCAGTAAATGACCCCACACTTGAGTGCTAGGCCAGAGACAGATAAAATGCAAGTTTTAAGAAAAAAACGATTTTAAAAATAAGTGCAAACAGGAAATTCAGTAAACAGCTCTAGGTTGTGTTCTAAATACAGTTACCAATGCAGAAATCAAGTTGAAGAAGCCAGAAAATGCTCAAAGTAGGTGGCAATGCAAAAAAACTTAGCAAATAATCTGAAGAAAAATACTTAAAATCTCAAAAGTGGCTCCTTTCTTCTCTCAGCGTTTTCTCCTCTTGGTGGGTGCTTCCCCAACAGCCAACAAGTCTGAAAAGATGCCAAAACCACAAGGCAATCTGGTTCTAAGAGAGGGAGATCAAGGAGTTTGGAATTGACCCAAAATGGCCAATAAAACTACAGTTTCAAGGCAGTAACCACTCCCACAGGGGCAGGCAGGCTGCTCAATGTTTATCACTGCCACTGATGAACAGAGAGACTTCCCTTTAGCCCAAGCAAAAAATGGCCTCCAAGAAACTTACAAACAGTTCAGAACAGCAAGCCTGTAACTGAACTTTTTTAAATCTCTTAATGAACCATGTTTTGCTACATTGTGTACGTAATTTTGAAACAAATTGCTTTGCGAGTTAAGACTGTGTACTTCTGGTGTGTCATGAGGCTAGTTAATGATTGGTCTCTAGTAAGAGTTGTGTATTTTAATTGAATTTTTAATTGGTTTTCTTTTTATTTAAGGGTGTATATTGGTTCTTTGAATTTGTCTGATGAAGTTCTGGTATTGTTGGTGGGCGAAATCCTGTACTACTGGTTTTGAGGATAATTGTCTAAATAAACCTGCATTTTCTACATCCAGCTGCCTATTTATTTTTTGATGGAGTTTGCTGTCTTTTGCTGTTGCTGGGTTGTTGGATTCAGCAGCGGATTGTGCGAATGCACTTGACCAATCCTGGCCATAATTTTACTAATAGGCCTAGTGCCCCTGACTGTTTATGTTTGAATGACATGCTTAAATGTCACAATGTGTTTAATGATAATACACTAAGAGACAAGAGTAGCTTATGTGACAAGCTCAGTGAATTTGATCGATGCTTGTTAAAGATTAAGAATTTACAAATGGATACCGACTATTTTAGGGAATGCATAAACAGAGGGATAGTGCCTAAAGGTTTGCGAGTATGGCGCTTTCCCACTGGATTGATTAATGATGCCAGTCTTCACCATGAATTGTTGCAGATATTCAAAAACATGGGATAGCGTACATGGAAGTTGTTATTAAACACAACAACCTAACCATTGAGTCTCTTAACAAAGAAGTGGTGGAACTAGACAGGAATATCAGTCAGGACATTTCTTTTAGTGATAAAAAATTTGAATACATGCATGTTCTATGTGCCATTGAAGAAGAGATGGAATCTATTAAATCTAGGAAGCTTAAAAAGCTAGCTAGAGACATTGATGCAAATAGAGACAGCAAAGCGTCCCCCCCCCACCCCCCAATTCCCAAGGTTGGCAGCATATAAATGTGGATGAATCTTTGAATGAAAACATTAATGATGCTGGTGGTATATTACCTATAAATGATAATGGTGATTTTATAGACCAGGGGAATGGGACTGGCCCCAGACGCTCGGAGCATCTGAAAAATCAGAATTACAACCAGAAAGGACAAATGTCCAGTTACTATGCAACCCCTCCAGCCAACAGAGGGAACTTTCAGGGGTCTGGTCGGAATTCATGGAGGGGAAAGCAATGGTTTCAATAAATAATGAATGTGATGGAGAGACTACTTCCTACATTTCTACTACCTCTTTTGAACATTGTGTTTAACACTGCTAAAGACTAGAATATATAATTTTTCTTCTTTGGACATTCCAGTTGAGTTATGTGATTTGCTTTCCAAAGGATTAACTTTTGTTCCTTCAAGGAAAATGAATTTGGCTGAAACTCTCATTAATTTGCAATTATATACATGAAAATTAAATCTTCATTTATTATTTTTAAATAATGTATATGTGGAAAATTCTTTGAGAGTAGCTAGTACTTACAATCCACTATTGCATAATTCTCTAATAGTGTTTCAGAATATATGTGATCTGGATATTAGAACTTTATGTAATTCTGGCCCTAGGAAGTCTAGTGTGAGTAATCCTCCATATGATGAAAAACAAGTGTTAGATTTTTTGAAAGGAATATCAGGTGTTAGATTCATTAAGCCTGATAAGGGTGGGGGTTTAATTGCAATGGATGAGTGTGATTACATTAATAAAATGGAGTGTTTATAACACTCAACCACATTTATTTATTTATTTTACATTTGTTGACCGGGCTAGTCTAACTGGATATATGTCCATTTTCAGTAGAGGCCCGGGGAGAAAAGCTCCAACTAGTGAAAGAACCTGTCTATAGATATACAAAAATTTAGAATACAGGTAAAATTCATACAAAAAATACTAAAAAAAACATTTTTCAAAGTGATCACACATTTACAAGTATGTGGAAACTAAAATGCAAATGACTGGACTTGAATTAGTGCAGTTATTGAGGAGGTTACTAATAAATTGTTGAGTAAGGATAATAACTAACACTATACAGAATAGAACATAAAATAAGAAAGGAAGATGTAAAGGAAGAAAAATAGAGGGTGGATGAGTACTTGTTAGAGTAGTAAGAAAAGTTACGATTTTAAGAATGAAGTAGTCGATAGGATTATGATGGAGAGGTAGAGTTGTAGTTGTTAAGTTGGGATTATTACAGAGAAATGTAGGATATGATGAGTCAAGTAATTAGAGCAATGTTGGTCAATCGGGTTTAGTACAAGTGCACATCCAGTGTGAATGGAGGAAGGACTTGAGTTTAATTTTAAACTGAGAAATAGAGGGAAGTGAGGAAAGGTCAGAGGGAAGTAGGTTCCAGGTTTTTCCAACTGTGTTAGCAAATAGAGTGTCACCAGCTCTGTTGTTTGATTTATTTATTTTTACAAGAACTTTTTGGGAAGATCTTAGGGATTTTAGGTTGTAGTAGGGGTGCATAAGGTTAGAAAGGATGGGTGTCTTGGTAGGTTGGTAAAGTATTTTGTGGGCGATGGTCAGTTGCTTAAGTTTGAGCTGCTGCTGTAATTCAAGCCAACCTAGAAGCTTTAGATTGATACAGTGGTGCGTTCTGAAGGGTTTGCCTGTGGCAAACCTGGCTATGCTATTGTAGGAGTTTTCTAGTTTTTGAAGGTTGTTCTTTGACAGATTTGTATAAACAGGTGAGGCATAGAGAAGGGTAGAGATTAGATGGGAGTGGGCAATAGTTTTTCTGGTTGTAGGAGTGAGGAAAGGCTTGATCCTATAAAGAGAACCTATTTTTTTATTAATAGTTTTCAAAGTATTATTGATATGAGTGTCAAAGGTAAGGTTATTATCAGTGGTGATACCTAGCAGTTTGGTAGTAGGATCTTGGGATATAAGAGTACCATTGTTGGATGTTAGAGTGAAGTCAATAGAGGGAGATTTGCTGGTAGGTGTAAAAAGGAGAAGTTTAATTTTTTTTAGGATTTAATAGAAGACAGCGATTTGAGAACCAAATTTCGACAGAATTAAATACCTCTTGCGTAAGGGAGTGGAGTTTGGATAAGGATGTGGCTGAGCAGATAAGAGTAGAGTCATCAGCGTACTGTATACATGTGGCTTGGGGAGTAACTAGGTGAAGGTCATTGATGAATATAGAAAACAGGAGAGGGCCCAGTATTGATCCCTGAGGGACACCAATATTAACTGGTAGGTGGGTAGAAAGAATGGAGTTCCAGAGCACTGCTTGTTGTCTGTTATTTAAGTAGGACTGGAACCATTTTATGGCCAGCGTATCAAGTGACAGAGATTTAAGAATGTGTAAAAGTATGTTGTGATTTACCATGTCAAAAGCCTTAGACAGGTCAATGAAGAGTGCAGAGGAAAGCATGTTAAGGTTCCGTTTTTTGTTGATGGTGTCTGTAAAGGAAAGGAGGGCTGTAGTTGTGCTATGGGAAGGTCGGAAACCGTGTTGGGAGTTTAAAAGTAGGTTATTCAGGAGGAGGTGGTCTAATAATTGCCTATGGATACATCTTTCCATTAACTTAGATAAAGGAGAAAGTATGGCAATAGGACGATAGTTGGAGAGTTCAGTGGAATCGCTGCCTTTATGAAGGGGAATAAGTTAACTAAGTGAAATGAATACTATGTATGGAAGAATCAGGATTTTTTACATGATTTATTTATCCAGGGTTTAATTGACATACATCAGTAAAATGACCTTACAGTTGAATTTCCTATCACCCCCACCATTTTTGGGCTTCTCAAAATCCATAAGAATGTGAATCAACCCCCTATGCACCCAATTATGGACGCAAGAGGGTCGATTACACATCCCTTGCTAAAATGTTAGATCTTCTTTCTTCTTTTCCCGGTTAGGGGTCACCACAGTGGATCACCTGTCTGCTCATGATTGGCAGTGGAGTTTTACAGTGTCGAGTTGCCAGCCTGGCACCCAACCTTCCACAGAAGGCACACACTCACTCCTAGGGCCAATTTAGAGTGTCCAATCCACCTACAGCATGTCTTTGAGAGGAAACCGGAGCACCCGGAGGAAACCCACATGACCACAGGGAGGACATGCAGACTCCGCACAGAAGGCACCCCAGCCGAGGATTGAACCAGAGAACCTCTTGCTGTGAGGCAACAATGCTAACTGCTGTACCACCATGGCCACCCTTGCTAAAATGTTAGATATTGAACTTAAAAAATATGTGTTTGCAGAAACACAGATCTGCATTCATTCATGGGATTTTTTGAAAAGGCTTAATGGTGTAGGGTATAACAATAAACATGTGTTAATTACAATTGACATAAAAGATCTATACACAGTTATACCACATGCTATTGCAGAGTAGTGGTTTTGTGAATACCTGACCTTCAAAGGTCTTGAGCAGGAAAAGATTAACACTTATGAGCTCTTATTAGACCTAGTGTTAAAATCGACCTTTATTTGGTTTGAGAAAAGCTTTATCTCCAGAAAGAAGGCATAGCCATGGGTTCTTGTTGGGGGGGGGGGGGGGCTTGTAAGCTAACATTGTGATGTTAATGTAGGAACACGAGTTCTTATTTTCCTCCACACATTTTTCAAGTTGTGATTTATACCTTCATTTTCAGGATGATAACTTTATTCTTTGGTCAGGCTCTGTAGATGCTATAGAATTGTTTATTGAGTTCATTAATCAAACCCCTGATTTCCTTTGTTTTACTCACACTTATAGTTAGGACCAAATGTCCTATTTAGATGTGTTGGTTAAGAAGGATGTGGAAAATGCGTGTTTTACTGCTGAAATATTTTGCAAACCAACTTTTTCTAACACATATTTGCACTTTGAAAGCAATCACTCTTTTGTCCAGAAACGAGCTATTGTGAAGGGTCAGCTGGTGCTGACTATGACTACTAAATGGGACAGATTTTAGGAAGAATGTGAACTAATGAAAAATATGTTCATTAATAGAGGCTATCCCGTCTGGTTAGTAAATGAGCTTTTCAGTGAAGTGCGGCATAAAAGAGAAATTGGACATTTTACACCTTTACTTAATAATGCCCTCCACTTGATAATGTCTAATGAATTTATTGTCAGTGCTAATGATGGAGTTTTAATTTAGGGACAAGCAACTTTAATGGAGTTGGGAATTTTAATAGAACTTTTATAACTACCTTTTGTACTGATAGCAAAGTTTTAAAATAAATTTTAACAAAGAATTGGAAGGTTTTAATGAATGACAGTTTTATTAGAGAAAAAATGGGGGAGAGCCCTGTTATAGTTTACAGAAGAGGTTGTAACTTTAAGTAGCTAATAGAGTGTAGTAAAATAAACAAAAATGCAGGACATATGAGAAAATGTGGTGCATTAACTTTGTGTAAACATATTCCAGATGTTGGGCAAGTATGTATAGACAACACGGACATCATTGTTTATGGTAGAAATGATTGCAATTCTACAAAAGTATTGTACTGTGATCTGTGCCAGTCTTGCCCATGTTTCTATGTTGGCAAGAGAGAGCGCAAGCTTAAATGTAGAATTAGCGAACATTTATGTGACATCCGCAATAATAAAATAACAAATACATTGGCCAGACACATTAATGCTTATAATGAACATTATTTTAAATTAATTTTATTGGATTCGCTGCAAATCACAGGTAGAGGTGAAGCATGGCCACTCCTGCTTGAAAAAGCTGAACTCTGCTGGCAAATCTGACTTGGAGCACATATTTGGCCAGGTTTAAATGAAGCAGAATCTCTGTCATGTCTGTTAAAATTAAAAGCTTGCTTGAGATAGATGCTAGGCATATTTGCAACAAGTTACTTTGAATAGAACACTAAATGTTTAAATGAACCATGTTTTACTACATTGTGTACTTAATTTTGAAACAAATTGCTTTGCGAGTGAAGACTGTGTACTGGGGGTGTGTCATGAGGCTAGTTACTAATTGGTCTCTAAGAAGAGTTGTTCATAGGTTCATAGATTCATAGGTTGGTACTAGGCTATCAGCCCTAGGGCCTATACAAGCCTAGCCATAACAATTCCCTGACTATTTCTTCCCACACTATTTACTTCCCTGGACCCCTGTCTAGCAGGGCGACTGACGTGATTCCGGGGGTGAATTTCCTATTTTAATTTAATTTTTTATTGGGTTTTCTTTTTATTTAATGGTGCGCATTGGTTCTTTGAATTTATCTGATGTTTCTGGTATTGTTGGCAGGAATAAATCCTGTACTACTGGTTTTAAGGATAATTTTCTAAATAAACCTACATTTTCTACATCCAGCTACCTATTTGTTTTCAAAACAGTGAATGCTAATCTGAGCGAATGTTCTTTTCTATGGAGCATTTGCTGCAGGGTCAGGGAATTTGCCCTTACCACAATGTTGTGTAGAGTTGGTATATATATATATATATATATATATATATATATATATATATATATATATATATATATATATATATATATATATATATATATATATATATATATATATATATATATATATATATATATATATATATATATATATATATATATATATATATATATATATATATATATACACAATTAGCAGGAGGCATGGGTGGTAAAGGGGATGGTGTGGCAGCCCCATGCAGATAAAAAAAAATATTTTTGTTTATTTTAATAATTTGAGATTCTGTTTTCATTCTTATGAGCGTTTGACTATATATATATATATATATATATATATATATATATATATGTATATACATATACACACACACACACACACACACACACACACACACACACACACACACACACACACACATATATCTATACCTACATATAGCTCTCTCTCTCTCTCTCTCTATATATATATATATATATATATATATACATATATACACACTAAGTCCAAGACCATGGCACCTCAGAATACTGGGTAATATGAGGCACTGTGGTATTGGAGTTAGTATATATTCCCATGATTTGCTCTGTTCAGTTTCACTGTTTCTTACAAATTTTAGCATGCACTCCCACAGATCCACTCTATAGTCAGAGAAATAAGAAGTAAAGAAACAGCACTATCAAAGCATATAATGAAGAAATTTGACGCTTCACAAATTGCAACCTGCTATTTGTCAAAGTTAGAGTTAATGAATTTGGCAGTCGGATAGGCCTATCACTATTTCAGGTATTAGTGGTAAGGAAAAAAATGGAGTCTAAATTGCTTGCTATTTATTCTTTGTTTCTACCCGAAAAATCAGAGAAATGTTCATGATTTGCTTCAGCAAAATCAAAGGAGGTAGAAACTTAATTTTAACAGAATTATAAAGAGTTTATTTGAGATAGAGTATAGCGGTTCATGCTATTGGACTGCAGGACTGCAGCCACCCCAGCTGTAAAAAGAAAAAAACAAAATAAAAGGAAAAAACGAAATTAAAATAAAATGAATAGCGAGTTCTGGAACTCTGCACACATGCATGCAGGAATCCGGTCTGCCATTTAACCAGTCTGGATTAGAAGAAGAAGGCATCAGACTTATAGAAATGCCCAGAAGTCTATGCTGTTACAACCGCATAGACTGGAATGGGATCAGACTGCAACGTCTGCAGGCTGGAGCCTGCTCTCGCAGGAAAGACAGATGGGACTGGGGTGGGCTGGGACTTTGAAACAATCATGGGAAAGACAGAGTTGAAAGCAGACTGCGACATCTGCAGGCTAGGCTGGGACCTTGACGTAAGCTGCTGTAGGAATTTCAACTGGGACAGACTCCAAACCTAGGTGTGTGTGTGTGTGTGTGTGTGTGTGTGTGTGTGTGTGTGTGTGTGTGTGTGTGTAAAATGGCACAGTTAAATATACCTGGTGGCTAGAGAATAACTCAGGCTTAAACCCTGTACCTTGGGTGCAGGTAGCAAGAGCCTGAATTCTCTACCCACCACCATTTGTGAAAACTATTCAGATTTTTTGCCTCATATTTTTGTTCTGTTCTTTTCCTCATAAAGTCTATGACTTTCTGGATGCTGAATTCACTAAATAATGACAGGCATTTGAATTGTAGACTTCATATTCTTCAGAAAGTACATGGTAACACAACACCTTTTATTCTAGCACATTTCCAAGTTTATAAGATCAATATTTGAAATTTGTCCCTATTTTGTGGCTGTATTCCCCCATTATTGGCTTTGTCCAAGTTTTTTGTGCTAAGAGGTTGAGAGTTATGGTGAGAACTGAATTCACTGAATATGTTGGGGGAGTTGTATTCCCCCATTACTGGATTTGTCCAGGTGTTTTGTGCTAAGAGATTGAGAGCTATAGTGAGAACTGAATTCACTAAATGATAGCCATTTAAGTTTCAGTCTTCTGGTCTTTCAAGAAACAGCTGATTTGGCATAGTGATATGTTGCTCTAACTGTAGTACACAGGGTCCTGGGTTCAAGACTTGGCAGTGAAATGCATGGTGGCAACACAGCATTTTATTCTAATAACTTTCCAAGATTATAGGTTCATAGGTTCATAGGTTGGTATTAATCTATAGGCCCTAGGGCCTATACAAGCCTAGCTATAACAATTCCCTGGCTATTTCTTCCTACAATATTTACTTCCCTGTACCCATGTCTAGCAGGGCGACTGCCTTGATCCCCAAGGTGAATTTTCTATCTCCCATCCAATCGTCAAGGTTCCTTTTGAAGAGGGCCAAAGAGGTGCTCTACTTGACATGTATGGGCAGTCTATTCCAGAGTCTGGGGAGTCTCTGGGTCGGAAACCTATCCCTCCAGCATGTTTTGTTCATTGTGATGACAAGGTTTAGATTCCTAGAGCAAGTGGCTCTGGGGGATTGAGATTTCTTTAAGTGTAGCACATCCAACAGCTCTGGGTTTGACATGGCCTTGTATGTTAAGCAGAGATCACCTCTGAGTAGACGATATGCGACAGAGTATAGCTGGAGTTTTTTTAGACGGTCAGCAGAGGGCATCTGTTTTATGCTTGTGATTCTTTTAGTGAGGTATTTCTGCAGCCTTTACATTTGTTGCAGATGTCTTGAGAGGAACATACCAAATGGGGCATTATATTCTATAATGGGTCTAATGAGGAATGAGTACAGTGGGACAGTGAACTAATTTTTTCTGGATGAAAAGCCCTTAGTGATGAGGTGTGACACAGAAGGATTTCTTGACTGTTGTGGTGATGTGGTTATCGACGGTGAGACCACTGTCCACCTGTGTCCCTAAGTCTCTTATCACACTTTCAGTGTTTAGTGTACTGCCACCTATGTGGTAATTCATGTGTACATGTTTTTTCCCAAAAGGGATAACTATACATTTCTTGGCATTGAACTTGAGCCTATGACTCTGGCACCAAGCATCTGTTTTTGTAAGGCCATTTTGTAGAATATCCACCTCATTTGGGGATTCAATAATGGCTCCTACTTTGCAGTCATCTGCGAACTTTGTTAGCCAGAGTCCGTTAATATTGGCCTGTACTTCAAAGAAGTAGATGCCAAACGAAAGCGGTCCCAGGACTGAACCTGAGGTATTCCACTTGTCACTTGTCTGGAGCTTGATTTGAAGTCGGCTACTTTTACAGTCTGGGTTCCGTCAGTAAGCCAGTTGACAACCCATCAAGTAACATAAGGATTTATGCCCAGATTAGTAAGTTTATCTAAGATTCCAGAGTGGGGGATGGTGTTGAAGGCCTTAGCAAGGTCCAGATAGGCTGTGTGGACCACCTTACCCTTGTCTACACCTCTGGAGACTGATTTGAAGAAGTCGATCAGATTCAGGAGACAAGATCAACTCTTCATGAACCCAAACTGGGTAGGGTCCAGTGTTTGAATGTTGCCAATGTCTTTGTTTATAAGTTCCATGATAATACACTCCATGGCCTTGCAGATCAGGCTTGTTGGACTGATGTGGCAGTAGTTCCCAGGATCCAAGGTGGATCCCCCCTTGTGGAGTGGGATAACTGTAGCTGTGCGCCACTCAGTGGGCACAAAGCCTGAGATGAGGCTATGGTTAAACATGATACTTAGGTGCGGTGCCAGTTCATTTTGTAGTTCATGTAATACACAGCCCAGGATGTCATCTGGTCACATGGATGCTGTATTCTTAACTTTGGAGAGTGTGTTTTTTACCTGTGTGGCCATTATTACTGGAATTTGGCAATCTTTCGGTATTGAGATGGGCCCTTCAGGGAGTGAGAGTGGGGGTGAAGTTGGCACTGAATCGATCTGCCAAGATATTGGCAATATCCTTGGGATCAGTATATGTAATGCCATTCTGTTGTAGCTCAGTGCAGATCTGAGCATTGCCATTTAGATTCTTGACATAACTATGTAATGCCTTGTGGTTGTCTTAGGAACAGTTTCTTCCTTTTGTTGTAAAGTTTGTTTACGGCAGGGGACCAGCAGATTGGCTTCCTTTTTTTGGAGGAGAGCATCTTGGATCTATTTGGGATGACACGATTCCTGCATGAGTGGATGTGCTTGTACAGTGCCTTAGTGTAGGATTCAGCAATCAAACCTTCAGTTCCCGTCTGCATGGGTGTCATGAAGTTTGTCACTTCTGACTTCAGTAGCATGAAGTTGGCTTTGGAGAAGTTGTTTACAGAGGTTTCCTTACTGGGGGTGGGGTGGGGGAGGGATGTGGATGTCAAGGGTGATTAGCTTATCGTCAGACCTGACCAACGATGGGGTGACCATAGCTGTGGAGCATTGATTTCCCATGTTGGTAATGACCAGATCTAGGATATTGGTGCCCTTGGTGGGACTATGGATTAGTGATCCAGGACATTGGAATTTATGAATTCCAAGAACCATTGGGCAAAGGTGTTGGTACATGAGTAGTTTTCCCAGTTAATGGCAGTGTAGTTGAAATCACCCAGTATTAGGGTGTTTGGTTGTAGCTTAAAATTTTCCAGTATGTTTAGAAAGGTGTAGTGAGAATCTTGGGGAAAGGTAGGGGATCTGTAGCAAGCTACAATTTGGATTTCCGTCTTACCTAGTGTTAGTTGCACCAGGAGAATTTCAGATGCATTGTGCTGGGCAACTAGCCTGGTGGTGTGAATATCCTTGGTGAATATGGACACTCCTCTACCTTTAGTGTTTCAGTCCTAGTTTAAAATGTGTCTATGGTTTTTGGGCTTTTGTCCCTCTGAATAAATTTTGCCTTTTTCCAGATTTCTTGTGCTGCAAAGTTGAGAGATACAGCTGAGTGTCAAGTGAATTTTACAAGGAGCTGCGAGCTTCAGGGGAAGAGAAGTTTGGTGCTGCTTATGCTGAGTCTGCTTGCATTGTTAGTAGCACAACAGGTAGTGTACTTACTCTTGAAGCAGAAGGCTTTGTGTTGTACTCCCACAGTATGTAGATGCTTTGCTGATACTGTACTGTGTCATACTTTTAAAGGGGTTGGATGCTGCAGTCCAGAGATTGTCCTCTTTGGTGGAGATACCTAGTAACTATCAACCTGTTATCAGTTTGCCATCCGTTCCCTATTGCAATATTACTAGCTTATCATTTTTTTTTAATGTTACATGGGTAATTTATTCATCAAGGGCAACAGGCACTTTATTTCTAGATGAAACAATGAAATACAAAGGTGTTTGGTAGCAGCAAATTCTTCATTAGTTACAGATCTCTTTAATGTGGAATTATTTAGATGATGTTTACTTCTGCAGAGATTGTGCATATTTACTGATACTGGTGGAGTGTAGAATTTTGACTAAACTTTTATAATGGAAATATTCTCAATTGGGCAGTTTTGTCATTATTGGCACATGCATTTTGTTTCATTGTTTACTGGAAAAATGTTCAAAACAATACATTTAAAATGCCATCTAACAACTGTACTGTATTATACAAGGAATATAATTGAATACAGTCAGGAAGGTGTATCAAAGAACACGTGTGTTTCCTGTGCAAGGGGCCTATGATTTGAAAACAGCCCAAAGTTAATCTTTATTTGCCACTGTCCAGATGTATTTTCTTTGAATGTGGGTTTCAATGCTGTTTCAATGAATGTGAGTTTCAAGGGCAGAGAAGTTTTAATGCTAAGTCTATTTTCATTGTGATATAAATTATAGAATTAGATATATCCAAACCTCTAAACTGTCCCCAATTTTGGCTGGAAATGTTGCTCTCCCTCTAGTAATCCCTCTGCAAAGTAGCAATTTTGGAAGAAAATGTGGAGGGTTTACAATTAATAAATAATTGTAATGATCAGAGTTATAGATTACTTTTATTTCAGAAATGCATGTAGATTCTCTTATTTTGTCAGCTGCTCAACTTAACAGTACTAATATTAAAAAAAGTGTCCCTTCTTTGATAGTTTCCTAGCTGTATTGTGTGTCTGCTTTATATTTTTGCATCACATTTTTGGTCCATTTTTCATAAAATTGTGGTTTTCTGACAAATTAGTAGCGAATCATTAAAGACTGAAGTTAGAAAATAATGACAGACATTTGAGTTTTAGATTTCATACGCTTCAGAAAATTTATACTAATAGAAGACCTACTATTCTATTATCTTTCTAAGTTTGTAAGAGCAATATTTAAAATTTGTCCTTATTTTTGGGCCTTTGTCCCACTTCCATTTATGACTTTGTCCAGATTTATTGCTCTGAGGTTGAGAGGTATGCCAAATGTGTCAGTGCCATCACTGTCAGCCAATGACATTTCAAATTGTGACATACTTGTTGCACCCCACTCCCCCATGTAGTGACTCTGGATGTGTCCAAGCAAGGCAAGGAGCAGTTATGCAGTGCAAGTGTGCAGAGTATCCCCCCATCCAAGATAGACACAAGTACTACACTGGCTTTTCATCTGTCCTTAATTTTGCAGAATATTCTGGTTTTCTGTCATATTTTTATACTGTTGATTTATGCTTCTTATTATTCAGAAAATTCATGTTGTTGCAGTGCCTGTTGCTCTGTGTTTAAGTAACAATGCTTTAATGACCATCAGGTAAGCTTGTCTGAGATTGCAAGATGCAAGTAAGCTTTAATAAGCATACTGTTAAAGAACTGCCAACACTGAAAGCCTTTTTGTTGTTGTCATGCAGAGAATATTTACATAACTAGATGACATATAAGCCTTAGGTACTGAAATGCATATGACAGTATTTGTAATAAAGGACAGGATTACAGTATTTTCAGAAGCTCTTTACATTTGTTGGAGACTTGCAGTCATCTTTGCAGGCTTTACCCGTAAACTAAACAGAATGCCAATCTGTCATGTGTGGTCCATAACCTCTGCAGTAATCCTTTAAGCTATTTATATTGAGCTTATTTCTTGTTTGCTGTTCATTTTTTTAGTTTGATCATGTTTTTCCCATGAGTAGATAGTTGTTGTCAGGCTGCAGTTTTTTTTTTTTTTTGGATAAGAAACATTTTTACAAGTGGGGGTATCACAGAGATTGCTACTTTCAGCATGTTACTTGATAGTTTAATAAAGCTGAATATACATTATGATTAGAACTGGAGTACAGGGAGTGGTTTGAGTTGAGTGCTGCTTGTTTTTCTTATACTTGATTTTGACTGGCATTCCAGTAATGTATTTAAAAAGTAATTTATTTTTTCATGCCTCACAACCCTTTTGTTTCCATCTAGATGTTAAGTAAGCTGTCATGTAGCCAATGCATTGAAATATTTTTTTCTTCTACACTTCATTTTGTCTTGATTGGACTCTCATAATGATGATTTGGCACCCAGGGGAGCGTATTTAATTAAAGTCACAGTTTTTGTGGTTTTGAGCATAGCTCTACCCCTTTTTCATTGGCCACACCCATTCCCATTGGCCCTACCCACTCAGCTGTCTCCTGCAGCCCCTGATTGATTTGAAGTCCCCAGCCACCACTGATACAGGTGTAAGTTCCAATGTCAGTATACACTTATCTACTGTACATAAATATAAGATGCAAACTGCAGTATGTTTTTACACAGCTGGACTTTGAAAGTTCAGGTGATCATATTTGTAGGATAAGTCACAGAAGTATTCATAAAATCAAAGTTTGCTATGCTAAGAAGTCATTCTACAAATGATATACGACTGTCTCAATGAAAAAAAATGTTGATATTGCAAGTAAGTGCTGCACAGAAGAGTTCAATATACACACGTGCATCAACAAGTGGGGAGAACAGAAGTGCAGATGTGTGGAATGTTGCCTGCTGATGATATTTGAATTCCATTAACACAGATGCCTCAAATTCCTATTGCATCCACTGTTGTTGTGAGAACTAACATAAAAATCCTGTAATATAGCCTATTAATCAGCTCAACCTTCAAGACATTATAGAGTTATCAGGGAAATATTATGTAGTTCTGACTGTGCAGAATTTGGAAATTATGTTAATTCTTCTACAGATTGGTTAGAACCTGAACATTACTACATATCTTTGGTAATAAACATGACTCAGTACATTGTATTATTTCACATTTGTTATTAATTAAACAGTATTTTTAAAGGTAATACTTTAGTTAACGTTTATTAATAATATCCACCTAAAGAAAGGGGGGAGCAGAATACGTGCACATAGAGTATCACTTTTAAAGGGTGCCAACCTAACTGGAATATCTGTCATGTGATCCTACTTTTCCTTCCTTCCCAGATAAGCTGCTGAGATTAAAACACCCCTTGCCTCTGTGTTTCCACTATGACCATTTCTGGCTATATTTCATAAGAAGTATATTTTCCAATATGTGCTTCAGTAATCTTGGTCAAACCATTTTGAACATGTGCCACAGTTTTTCAGTAGCACAACTTTATGCACCAGCAAAACCTGACACTTGTGTCAGAACCAGCAACTCAGCAAGAAAGAGTCAAGAGCAGCACAGTATTGTGAAAGTGTGTGTCGCTCTTCAGCATTATCATTCCAAGCCGTTCATGAGTGACTTTGATTTGCTCAATCTCTCCTTCTCTCTTAGTATCACCATCTCTATCCCTATCTCTATGAATTAAAACATTTAAAATGTTTCTAAATCCTGACTAATATGGTTTTGTTTTGATCTTTACTATTACATCAGTGACTCCATTTTCTTTAGTTTACATAAGGCAAGTCTTCAAATAAGGTAGACAGTTGCATGCTTTGTTGGGTGCTCTGTTCTGTACATAATTCTGACCATTTTGTGTAGGTTAATAGAATCATAGGTAGGTACTAGGCTATATGCCTGAAGGCATTTATAAGCCTTGCCAGAATGTGTTGGCTTTTGCCGCCCCCTTAGATTAGTTCCCTGTGCCTCTGTCCAGCAGAGCCACTGAAGAGATCCCCGAGGTAAACTTTCTGTTTCCCATCCACTTGTCAAGGTTTCTTTTGAAGAGTGTTAGTGAGGAGCTCTGCCTAATGTAGATTGGGATCTTGTTCCAAAGCATGGGAAGTCTCTGGGACAGGAATCTATCCCTCCAGCATGTCCTATTTAGTGTTGTGGTGAGGTTTAGATCCCTACAGTGTGTGATTCGAGGGGATAAGGTTTTCTTTAGGTGGAGCATGTCCATCAATTCTGGGTTGGACATGGCCTTGTCTGTCAGGCAGAGTTCACCTCTGAGTAGATGGTAATGCAACCGAGTACAGCTGTAGTTTCTTCAGTTGAGCTGCATAGGGCATCTGTTTGAGGCCAGTGATCCTCTTGGTGAGGTACTTCTGTGGTCTTTCCAGCTGTTGCAGGTGTCTTGTAAGGTACATCCCAAATGGGGCATTGTACTCTATGATGGGTCTGATGAGTGATGAGTAGAGGGGCACAATGACCTCTTTTGATCTGCATGCAAACCCTTTTGTGATTAGGTGGACCATGTAGAAGGATTTTCTAACCACTTTGGCAATGTGATTATCAAAAGTGAGATTACTATCTACTTGGGTCCCCAGATCCCATATTACGTCTTCCGTATTTAGGGGACTACCATCTATGTGGTAGTTTGTGGGTACTTTGTTTTTTTCAAAGGGGTAAGACTATGCACTTTTTGGCATTTAGCTTGAGGCCATGATTTTGACACCAGGTATCTGTCTCAGTGAGACCCTTTTGGAGGATGTCTGTGTCAGCCGGAGAGTCAATTATAGCCCCTAGTTTGCAGTTGTCTGTGAACTTGGTCAGCCATAGTCCTCCTGTGCTTGCCTGTACCTCTGAGAAGTATATGCCGAACAGGAGGGGTCCTAGAACTGAGCCCTGGGGAATGCCACTTGTAACCGGTTTAGAGTCGGACCTAGCTCCCACAACTCTCACCATGTGGTTCTGTCCGTGAGCCAGTTGGCAACCCATCTTGTGATGTAGGGGTTTATGTTCAGGCTGGTGAGCTTGTCTATAATACCAGAATGGGGAATGGTGTCGAAGGCCTTAGCAAGGTCTAGGTAGGCTGTGTGAACCACCTTTCCCTCATCTAGAACCTTGGTAACTGTCTCAAAGAAGTCCACCAGGTTTAGTAGACATGATCTGCCCTTAACAAAGCCAAACTGGGTAGGGTCCAGTGTTTGGAGGTTCCCAATGTCTCTGTTAATGAGTTCCATGATGATGCGCTCCATAGCCTTGCAGACCAAGCTAGTCAGGCTTATAGGGTGATAGTTCCCGGGGTCTGTTGTGGCTCCACCTTTGTGGAGTGGAATAACCATTGCTGTGCACCACTCTGTGGGTACGTAGCCTGTGGAGAGGCTGAATATGAACAGTGTGTTTAGGTGAGGGGTTAGTTCATCTTTGAGCTCATGTAGGATGCAGCCTGGGACACCGTCCAATCCCATTGATGCTGTATTTCTGGCTTTGGAGAGGGCTGTTTTAACCTGAGTGTCTGTGATTTCAGGGACTCTACATTCTTCTGGTATGGTTATGGGCCCTTTTGGGGGTAAGAGGGGGGTGAAGTTTGCTGTGAACCTGTCTGCCAGGATGTTGGTGATATCGGTCGGTTCAGTGTATTTTGTGCCATTCTGCACTAACTCCGAGCAGATCTGAGAATTGCCGCTTATATTCTTGACATAGCTAAAGAATGCCTTGTGGTTATCTTTGGAGTCCTTGGCAAGTTTTCTTTCAAAGCTCGCCTTGGATGATTTTATGAAGAATTGTAGTTTTTTGCTGATACCGATCAGGGATGTCTTCCCTTCTTGGGATTTTACTCTTTTCTGTACTAGTTTCCTCCTTCTATTGTATAGCTTGTTTATGGCAGGGGTCCACCAGACTGGTTTCCTTTTCTTGGAGGAGTAAGTCTTGGTTTTGCTTGGGATGGCATGATCCACACATTCTTGTAGGTACCCGTAGAATGTATTAGTAAAGGATTTTGCAGCTTGGACACTGTTATCCTTCAGCATGGGGGCTTTGAAACTTTCTACCTCGGTCTTAAGTAATGTGAAGTTTGCTTTTGAAAAGTTTTTCACGGTGGTTTTCTTGTCCGGGGGTGGAGGTGGAATGTGGATATCCAAAGTGATTTGTTTATGGTCAGATCTAACCAGCGAGGGGTTGACCTCCGGTGTGGAACACCGGTCACCCATGTTGGTGATGACCAGGTCCAATATGTTGTCACCTCTGGTGGGAGTGTTGACCAGTTGAACCAGGGTGTTTGAGTTTATAAATTCTAGGAAATGTTAGGCAAGGGAGTCAGTACTTGAGTAATTCTCCCAGTTAATGTTTGGGTAATTGAAATCACCCAATATTAGGGTGTTTGGTAGGACCTTTATGATTCCCAGTGTTTCCAGAAATGTGGAATGGGGGTCCTGGGACATGGTGGGTGATCTGTAGCAAGCTACAATTTGAATTGCAGTTTTGCCCATTGCTAGTTGCACGTAGATGATCTCTGAAGCATCATGCTGTGCCACTAACCTGGAGGTGTGGGTATCCTTGTTGAATATGGATACGCCCCCGCCTTTTGTATTTCGGTTTGGGTTCTGTGGCCGAAATGTATGGTATGAGTTGTAGCCTGGTAGTGCTGGGGTGCTCTCTGGAGCCTTAAACCAGGTTTCTGTTACTGCACATATATCGATTTTCTCTATACTGAGGAGTGCCTTGAGTGCATGCATTTTGAGTTTTAGACTTCTGGCATTGAGTAGCATTACCCTCAGTTTTTTGTTACTGGTGCTATTTACGGTGGTGGGTTTGTCTTTTGAGCCTTGCCTAAAAAGGCACTATTGGGTTGGCAAGAGCCTTGGCCAGTATTCGAAAGTCTAAGGGTGACAGGTGCAAGCCGTCTCTAGTGAAGCTGCGTGGCTTGGAATAGTTCTTAAGCAATCTGTAAAACTGTATATGTAAAAACAGATTGGCAGGAAGTACTGTATATCAAATAAAAAAAGGAAAAATACTTACTAAGTCTGCATCAAACAACAATAGACAATATCACAAGCAAAGAAATGCTGAATTACATAGTAATTGATTTATGTTGAATTACATAAAGTGAGGAAGGCGGCAGAGATAAAATGCTGTGGGCCCATTTCACTGTCCTTTCATGGAAAGAAAGGCATAAAAGACAGAAGTGTTGAAATCTTCATGAAAGATTTAATGGTGTTTGGATGGCTGAAGAACATCCCAGCAGACAAGCGCACAGGAAGGAAAGAGCACTGCAAACAGAAACTTTAATCAGTAGAGCAAGGCTTGTGTTTGAAACTGTCAGTGCTATTCAATGCAGCTCAAAGGTATACGGTGAAGTGTGGAAGAGATCAAATAGAAATCAGGCTCCCCAAAATGCCTCATTAGTTTTTAGCACATTTTTCTCTTAAAAAAGGAAAAAAATATTTGTACATAAATCTATTAGTCTTGTAATGACATCTATATTAAATACCATAGAGAATGTAATTTTTGTTCGTATTTTACATTTGAAGTAATAAAGTACAAGCATTAATTTTAATCATGCATGTTTTATCCTACAATATCTAGAAAAAACAAATCTGTGCATTAAAATGTAACAAAGTGTTCTATATAATTACTTCATGCAGCTATTGGTTGGTAAAGCCACATTGCTCAGTAATTCTGGCACGCAACGGTCATCAGTTGCAATAATAGAATAGAATCCATTTTAATAAAGGGTGCAGTTAAACACATTACATTACTGGAATAAAATTACCAGTAATATCTAATCCATAATATCTCATCTGGCAATTGGCTCATGGGAATAAGGAGCTATTAATAACCTGTTTCCTGTGGTCCAGGGTTTGATTCCCTCAGCCTTCATTGACTAACTGTGACTCGGAGCAAATCACTTAACCAAGCAGTACTCTCTGGTTGAGCTGAAAATGATCCATGGAGATCACTACTGTATTTTGGTCGACAATTTAATGAATAACTCCAAAATAAAAAATAAAATTCTGGTATGACTAATTACTGTTATGTTAGCTATCTAAATTGTCAGGTTCCGACAGCATGCTCTGGACACTGATTTCAAGTATCTAAACTCAGAGGCAGCAAAACTCTACAGTTCACTGATTGATGTGTTTTAGGACAGATGCACAAACACATGTAGTAAATTAAATAGCTGATTCTGGTACACACAGGAGGCATCTCACATATGGATTTTTTTTTAACATATAAACACAGAGGGAAACAAGTTTAACAGTTAAGTGTCTACTTTAATGAATGAGCAACTTCCCAGCATAGAGAAGTACATTTATCTGCAAAGCCATCCTGAAATCAAAAGAAAATCTATTACACATTCCAAGAGAGAAGAGCATAACTACTTATGGGCCAATGGGGAACAGATGCATAATTCAGTTTATATATAATTCATAAACCATCATTTCCTGGGTATTCTTCAAGGTCCGATGTTTGTCCGGTAAGTCAGTTGACAAATGACAAGTCTTTTCTATTGGAAGAAAAGACATTCTGAGCACAGAGAGTTGTCCCTTACACTGCAGCCACAAGCAAATGAGTGACCATCAAGTCACATCACAACAAACTCCGAGTCAAACATGATGGCCAGATGATTTTATTTGCCATTTCTTTAACTTTTAAATAATTGCTGTGCAGAAATTTTGGAGAAGTGCTAGGCAAGCCACAAGACATATGAGGTATTACTTCTGCACAAAAATAATCATTATCTCATATTTGTATACTTGTTAAAATCCTTGAATCTCTGTCAAAGTCCTGGTATTTCTGTGAAACACAACTGAAAACTTGCACCTGAGTCATGACTGGAAACATTCCCAGGACCAGTCTAGTAATCTGATTAAGTAAGAAGGAATGAAGAAATTAGTTAATTCATAAAAATAATGCTGTTGAACTCCAACTGGGATTAAAATGTTGGTCTGCAGTCTGGTACTTATTTCTTTTTATTTATTTATTAACCAGTAGGTGAGGTGGTCAAAGAATCATTTTTCAGTCTTGACCAAGGGCACAGAACAGCATTAAAGAGCAAATAATGTATCATTTTAGGTGACAAAATTTAATCAGCATTAGATAGTAATACTAGCAGAGTATAGCATGAGGTAATAGTATATAAATTGTGTACAATTAATTATAAAACAGTCTCAAAGCATATTAATAGAAAAATTAACATACAACACAGAGCAAGTACCATAACATGTTAAGAGACAAAATCAGTCAGCAAAACAGAATTTTAGAGTGCAAAATTAGCAATAACCCTACAAAATAACCAGACTAATACTATCAGAATAGCATGGTACAAACAGGAAGGAAGAGTATTACTATATACATTATGTGCAATAAGTATGAATTCTCAGACTTCTTAATTATTCGTTTCCTTACCTACTGTTATAGCATTTATTTATTTTCCTCATCCTTTGTTAACCTCATTTCATTGTCAGTAACATATTGGTAAACAAGCATAAGCATTAATTTGTTTCCTGCTGCAGTATTACTTTTACGTACCATTTTACAACTATACAATGCCATTGCCATAACAATAGTAATATGCATTTCACGATCAATAGAGAACTGATTTTTGATATGGACTTATGCAGAATCACTACACGTATGGCCAGTCCTCTCGCTGACCAGCTCCTCAATCACTGAAAGCTATTCAGACTTAGTAGTTATTATCTACACTATTATGGTAGCTCACAGGCTTGTATGATACATGCCCTTTACAGGCTTGGGCAGTGGTTAGAATGGCACAGTAGTCTGTTGGAAGATAAATGTAGCCTGAAAGCTAATTTTGCTACATGCCCAACAAACATCACACATAAGAAGATAATATTCTTTCTTGCTGCGCCCTCAGCTTTTCTCTACGTAACATTGATTATAGGATCATAACATCATAGGGGGTTACTAAGCTAAAGGCCCTGGGATCCTTACAAGCCTAGCCAAGACTTTATCCCCAAAAATAAACCTCAGTCAGCACCTGTTGCCTTATCAATGAGGGACACAGGTGGAACCCCTGGGACAAATTTGTGGTTTCCCATCCACTCATTAAGGTTGTGCTTGAAGAGGGTCAGTGAGGTGCTCTGTTTGATATGTATGGGAAGTTTTTTCCAGAGATAGGGAAGCCTCTGGAAGACAAACCTGTCTCTCCAGCAGATTTTGTTGATGTTGCATATTAGATTCAGGCTTTTTGGGTAGGTAGTGTATGAGGAGTTAGACTTATGGATATGGATCATCTCTTGTACGGCAGGGTCCGAGACACTGATAACCCCTGAGTGATCTGTACGATACCGAGTAGAGTGATAGTGATTTGAGCTTCTGAATGGTGAATAAACTGCACAACAGGGCCTGTCCTACAAATCAAAAGACCTTTTCTGCATCTCATTATGACTATGCTATGCATTTATTGTTGACCTACTTGCCAATATCAGACAGATATTGTTTGGAATGCATCTACAGTGCATTTCAGTTAACAGTATGTTAACTCCTGAATGTATCTCACGACATCGCTCAGTTCCTACAACAGTTGCTGGTCCTCACACAGGCTACACAGCACCCAGATTATCTCAAAAAGGATGTGTTCATTGCACACACCTCAGAGGCAGTATAGCTCATGGACGCTGTCCACGTGGGGCTAACATCAACAGGCCATCTAACAGTAAACATGGGGTAATGCTGGATGTATAGCTTGCCCCTTTTCCCATAACTTCTCTGTGAGAATTTTTGAATGACCTCCAGTGTTAGTATGGCTGACAGTGCCAGTGTGTCACAGGACTACCCATTGTGTATGGTACCATCACTGTCAGCTACTGGCGACCTATTAACATGTGGTTTTAGCCATACCATTGTGCTGTACCTTACACTACTGGAACCTTTGAGAGCATAAAGATACTATATCTGTGGCAAAGCTGAAACATCTGTGACATTCCCATCAACATGTGGCACACATGCAGCTACATGCCAGTAATATGGTTCGCCCATAAACACGTACATACCTTGTGGTTCAGGTCGCTGTGATTGCAGCCCTGATGTATTGGTGGATGGATAGGCCCAGATGTCCTGTAGAACACAACATACAAACTACTGAGATAGTGTACAATGGTACTGAAGCAGGGTACTAGTAACCTGGTACCTCCCTTATGGACACTCATGCAGTCATCACTAGCCCAAATCCCACATTCAAGCCATCCCTATGTATGAGGGGTCTCTCATCTGTTCCAGACAATTATACCAGGAATTCCTCCTCTTTTGTGAGATGTGTCTATGTTGCTAGTCAACTCTTATGGCGGACTTCTCCCTGGAAGTATCCTATCCATTGGTTTTAACAGTATCCTGTCCCTTGGTCTTGTAAGTTAGTATCATATCAGTGACCCTGTGGTGATCTTCCTCAGTGCTGATGTCCTGTTTAGCTCCCTGCCACACTTTGTCTCAGAATGTCTCGTCTGCTTAATTCTTGTCAAGGATATGCATGCAGTTAGACTATTCAGCCTGTAATAGCATCTTTGTCTCTGTTGCGTGGATGTCGCAGTGGTGCAGCAGTAGCATTGTTGCCTCACAGCAAGAGGTTCTCCAGTTCCATTCTCGGCTGGGGTGCCTTCTGTGTGGAGTCTGTATGTCCCCCCTGTGTTCATGTGGGTTTCCTCTGGGTGTTCTGGTTTCCTCCCACATTTCAAAGACATGTATCTGGAGCATTTCTCCCTAGGCCATCCACTGAAAATTGGCTTAATTCCAAGTCAGACTTTCCTGGTAACAAATGTTAAATAAATAAATAAAATAAATAAGTGTCACTATTCCTTCAGTCTCATGACAGAGCATGTACTTCTGCATGCAGTAGAAGTGCATCGCTACATGTGCATGGATGCTAGTCCCTGGCAGACAACAAGGATCTCAGCATTGTCAGCCTGCTACCATTTGTCAGATGCAAACCTGGTGCAGGTATGCAGTCACATGCCACACTTTGTGCTGTACTGCAGGCAACAAAGGCCATGGTATCACTGCATAAATTCTGCTGCACTGTGATGACAGTCTGTGGGGAGATACCTTTATTCCCTATGGCAAGTGTGGTGGTTTGCTTACAGATGGTACAGTATGCCAAAATGACCTACCTAAAAGCTTGATTGTAATCTGACATACATGTGTGCTCTTTTACCTCACACAATTCACTGCCAATATATGAGTCTCATGTTTCCATGTCCCCTTTGTGTTCACCCTGCACACCTGTGGCCCAATACCAGTTGTCGTGTCTGTTCTTAGCATGCCTATGTGGCAGTATAACTCATTATCCAGGTCTGTGTTACAGTGCACATTGTAGCACAATCTCCTCCAGTATGGTAGCTACCTTTTACATTACGGTAAAATGGGCTTCGCAGGACAGAGGTTATGTTAATGAGATGAAGGATTAAAATAATTCCAGAATCACTGACAGAACCCTAAACGTTATAGGCTACAGTCAGTGATATCAGACTCACCTGTATCCATTCCTTGGTTACAAGGTCAGGTACATGGACAATATGTAGCTCATAGCATCACCAGTTTGTTGTATCTCATGCCTGTGCTACCTGATACTGCATGCCATATTCACAGGTTTATAGATAGTTACCAGGTGTCGACCATTAAAGAGTATATGATCCAAGTTTCCAAGAGTCCCAGACATCTGCCTGGTTAATTGACTTGCTATAGGTCACTCAGTAGGTAAATGAATGTTGAGGGAATCAAACCGTATACCATAGGAAGTGGCCCATTAGCAGCTAATAGTATTAGTCCATTGTGCTAACTGCAGACATATGGTGTAAAAATATGTAACTACATACTTCAGGTTAATATTTTCCACCTTGTTCTGACCTGCAGACATGGTATCTTCCAGTGCTGGTTACACCACATCTCTCCCCTGGTGCATCAGGAAAACACATGGTATCTTCCGGTGCTAGTTACACCACATCTCTCCCCTGGTGCATCAGGAAAACAAAATCTTTTACTACCTGCTGTACTGGGACTATTGGGAGCTGGTGCTGGTGATGTATGATGACCCAGTGTATATCACAAATGCTTGACACCAACATGATTTTATCCGCTACTGAGCACTGTAGGCACAGATACAGAGACATGTGGAGACACCATCCTAACCTGCACCATCAGTGGCAGCAGAATGTGATGAGAAAGAAACTTGTTACCTATAGGTTCGTAGGTTCATAGGAGGTTACTAGGCTAATGTCCCTAGGGTCTTTACAACCCTAGCCATGAAAAAAACCTGTGTACCCTAACTGACCATAGTTAGATGGTCACTGTTAGCAGAGTAATTCTATAATCAGCACCAACTACCCCTGTCCATGAGGGACATAGGTGCCACCCACAGGGTGAATTTATGGTCACCCATCCAACTGTCAATGTTTCAGTTAAATAGGGTCATTGAAGAGCTCTGCTTCACATAAAGTGGGAGCTTATTGCAGAGCAGCAGCAATCTCTGGGAGATATACATGTTCTGTTAATGTCACAGGCTAGGTTGAGATATCAAGAGTGAGTTACTCTTGTCCCATTTGATTTGCAGATATACAGCATTTACATTAGGACAGGGTCAGGGACTGCTCTGTAGGCCAGGCACAGGTCACCTCTCAGCATCCTTTATGATGTAGAGTACAGTGACAGAGCATTCAGTCTTTCCATGTAGATCACATTTGGGAGGGCCTGGATTCTCATATTTAAAAACCTCTGTGGTCTTTCCAGTTGCTGCAAGTGTCTGGTGAGGTACATACAGAAGGGAGCATTGTACTCAATTAGTGGTCTGATAAGGGTCGAGTACAGCAGAGTCATGGCTTCCTTAGTCTTGGATGCGATACCCTTATTTATGCCATGTGCAGTGTAGAAGGTTTTCCTTACCACTATGGACACACGGAGATCGAAGTTTAGATTGCTACCAAGCTGTGTTCCCAAGTCTCACACCACTGGGTTTGAGCTTAGAGGGGTGCTGTCTATATCATAATTAGGAGGGGCTAGTTCCTTGTCAACAGGGATAATGAGCCATTTTTGTGTTTAGTTTTAGTCCATGGCTTTGGCACCAATCATTTGTTTGTGTCAGTCCCTTCTGTAATATGTTGACATCATTGGAGACTCTATGATTGCGCCCAGTTTCCAGTCATCTGCAGACTTGGTAAGCCACAGCCCATCTACTTTTGCCTGGACTTCAAAGAAATAGATTCCAAACTGTAGAGGGTCTAGTACAGATCCTTGTGGTACACCACTGGTAACTGATCTTCTGGTGGAAGTGGACTCTCCAACTTTGGCAGTGTGTGTTCTATCAGTGAGCCAGTTGGCTACCTATCAAATGATGTATGGGTTAATCCCCAGCTGGGAGGGTTTCTCACTGATCCCTGAGTTGGGGGTTGTGTCAAACACCTTGGCTAAATCAAAATAGGTGGTATGTACTGCTTTCCCCTCATCCAGAGCTTTGGTGACATTTGCAAAGAAGTCCACCAGGTTTAATAAACAAGATCTACCCTTGACAAAACCAAACTGGGTCAGTTCAAAAGTTTGAAGGTTGCCTAAGTCCTGGTTTATAAGCTCCATGATGATTCTTTCCATGGCCTTGCAGATATGGCTGGTCAGGCTAAGGGGTCTATAGTTCCCAGGGTTGGTTGATGGACCCTCTTTGTGCAAGGAGATTACTGTTGCTGTTCTCCACACCAGTGGCACAAAACTGAGGCTGTGGTTAAACAGTGTGCCAAGCGGCTTCACTAGGTCTTGTTTTAGATTGTTTAGTAAGCAGCCTGGGACGTTATCTGGTCCCATACAAGCCGCATTTTTGGCCTTGGAGAGTACTTGTTTGACTTGTTCTTTGCAGATAATTGGTAGAGGACTAGTGTCAGGAATGCTATGGGGTATGGCTGTTGGGAATGGGGGGGGGGGGCAGGTGAAGTTATTGTCAAATCTGTCAGCTAACAGGTTTGCAATTTCTTCAGGTTCAGTGTGACTTGTCCTGTCCAATATAGCTTCGGCACACAACAGGGCATTTCCTTTGAGGTTTTGGATGTAGCTAAATAATGTCTTCTGATTGTCTTTAGCTAGGGATGCTAATTAGAGGACTTTACAAGGTTACTGATTTGCTTGTTTAAGCTTTGGAGGGTAATATTCCTTTACTGAGTAAGTTCCCTCTTGTTCTTAGATATTATCAGTTTTTTTTCTTTTGTTATATAACTTATTTATACTTGCAGTCCATCAAGGTGGCTTCTTTTTTTTTTTTTTTTTTTGAGACGACCTGGTTTTAGTCCTGTCAGGTACAGCTGAGTCAATACATTTGTGGCTATACAGGGCATTTGTATAGTCCTCTGCATAGGAACCATTGCTGCCTGTGTTAGCAGGGGCTATGACGCCTTTTATACCATCTCTTAGAATACTATAGTTTGCGTTGGAGAAATTGTTCAATTTCTTTGCTCCTGTGTGAGTGTCAGGTCTTATCTTTACTTCAAACAAGATAGGTTTATGGTCTGACTTAACCAAGGAGGACAACACACAGGGGTAGTGCAGTGATGCCATGTTGGTGATCACTAGGTCTAGGACATTTGAGTCCCTTGTGGTGGTGCAGACTAACTGCTCCAGAACATTTGAATTAACGTCCAGGAACCACAGAGAAATCATTTTTATACTTGTGTAAGTTGCCCAATTGATGGACGGGTTGTTGAAGTCTCCCATGACCAAGGTGTTTGACTGTATATTGAGCAACTCTAGCATGTCCAGGTAGGTGGTGTGTTTCTCCTGTTCATGGTGGGGGGGGGGTCTGTAAGTAGCTATGATGTGGTATGGTATTTTACCTATAGTTGTTTGAACCTGGAGTAGCTCAAGAGAGTCGTACTGCTTAACCAGTCTTGAGGTATATTTGTGTTAATGAGAATGGGTATACCTCCACCTTTGGTTCTTTCAGGCTCATTTTGGAGTCTGAACATGTAAAAGGCATTGTAGCCTTGTATGCCCGAAGTGCTCTCTGTGTAGTCAGACTCAGCATCTTCTAAAGTGTGAAGCGTTTCTAGGGAGTACAGTTTACTGTTTAAGCTCCTAGCATTAAGTATAATGACCTTGAGTTTGTCTGTTGTGGATTCTTTTATGTCAGAAGTTTCATTCTTTTGACACAGCCTAAAAAAATCAGTATGGCGAAGCATCTTTGCCAATATCTGAAAGACTTGAGGAGACAGATGAAGGCCATTTCTGGCAAAACATCTTGGTCTGTTGACCATGCCTTCACAGCTGACAGATATTGGATCCCCTTGGAGTAACACCAGAAGCTAAGCCAATTGCTCAAATCAGTTTTTGTCTGTAATGTGGCATCATCCTATGTGAAGGCAGAATGCTGCCTAGGGACATACCTGCCTGGGACACATAATTTGAGAGTTATATCATGTCTCTCTTCATATAGTCCAGAGAGGTATGTCTGAAGTCATTCTCTCAAATGTGCACTATGACAGAGTCATAACGGTAACTGTTGCTGAGTGAGTTGAGTGCATTCATGACTTGATGAATCCTGGCACCTGACAGACAGCTGACTGTGACCTTCTCCTTGTCCAACCTGGTGAGGGGGGCATATGTGTGTCTTACTACTGAGTTACCTATGACCAGGATGTTAGGATTTGAGTTGTTTTGCCTTAGGGGCTTAATTTCTGAGATACACATCTGTGTGTTGTTATGTGTAATGGTGGATTCAGTTTGTATACCAGTATGTGTGGGTTATTTGTGCTTGGGAGGTCTCTGGTTTTTTGGTAGTCTCTTGGTGAGTACCTCCGCATATGTGGGTTTATGTGTCTTGACTTTATCTTGTGTAAGAGGAGAGGTGTGTGTGCTGGCAACCTGTATGATGTATTGTTTATTGTTATGTGAGAGGACTGATTCAGGTTTCATGGTATAGTTACATTTCTCACATAGTGTGTTTGTTTGCTTTAGGAGCAGGTGGTTGACAGTATACATAAGGCAATTGTTACATTGCCTCAGGATGCCCAGATCAGTCAGGGTAGCTGGAGAAATGTTGGGAAACTGACTGTCCATAGTAGCAGGTAATTGGTAAGTACTGATTTGTGAGATGGCAAATTAGATCAGCTATTGCTCTGGGATTAAGAAGGGATAATTCTATAGAAGATCAGAGATAAAAAGTGGGGCGACACTGCTCAGTGCTCAGTTGAGTTAGTTGCCTATGATGCAGAAGTGTGCAGCTCAGTTGCCCAAAGAGCAGCAGGGATGCCTGGGAGGGCTCCACTAACTGGAGTCTAGGGAAAAAAGTGTTTCTGGGCATCTGCATCGTACAAGGCACCGCTAATCCCCATTGCATGGTGCTTTTCTACATACAAACATGAGGCGTATATACAGGCGAACTTAAACCACAAAATCAAAAACGCACTAATACTTTTCTTCTGCAGTCAGCTCTCCTCTCTTTGAAGTGTGCTCGCTGTAAGTTAAGTGTTCTTTTTCTGTTTTTTGCAACAACCGATACCACTGTACTCTGGAATAATGTTACAGCCATTTTGATTGAATTAATAATCTAATAGTCTCATTAACTATACTTCTAAAAGACAAACAAAAGAAAAAAGAAACAAATTAACATTGCAAGAGAATTTGGTAGGGAACTTGTGATATACTTACATCTTACAGTGCTAAAATATCATTCAGATCCAACTTAGAAATAGCACATACAATTAAACACATACTTCTAATCACAGAGCGCCTACTTATATCAGGTGACATACACCCAAACCCAGGTCTACATAATACCCCACCCTCAAACAAACAAAACTTTGACCTGCTAATTCTCAACATCAACGCCAGGAGCATATCTAATAAGCTTCCTGACCTACATGCATTTATAACCCACTACTACCCAGACATACTAACAATCACTGAGACCTGGCTAAAACCCAGCACCCAAAATGAAGAAATCCTCCCACCAGGATACAATATCTTAAGACTAGATAGAGTAAGCAAGAAGGGAGGCGGAATGCAATTTTCTTTAAAAATAACCTCAAACTGAAACCTCTAGAAATCCCACTTCCCAAGTTTTGAAATGCTGAAATCTTAGGTACAATTCTATACTTAAACAATAATAAAAAAAATTAATATTCTTTGCTGTTATATTCCCCCAGGAAACAACTCCCCTACTATTGAGAAAATATTACAGTGGACCTCAGAGAATCTGCAACAAGAAACTATCTTACTAGGTGATCTAAAGAATGACTGGACAGTCTGTAATCCTAACAACCCCACTAATCATATTACTCTCGTTGTGGTCTATACACTGACTGGACAGTCTGTAACCCTAACAACCCCACTAATCATATTACTCTCATTGTGGTCTATACACTGACTGGACAGTCTGTAATCCTAACAACCCCACTAATCATATTACTCTCGTTGTGGTCTATACACTGACTGGACAGTCTGTAACCCTAACAACCCCACTAATCATATTACTCTCGTTGTGGTCTATACACTGGCTGGACAGTCTGTAACCCTAACAACCCCACTAATCATATTACTCTCATTGTGGTCTATACACTGACTGGACAGTCTGTAATTCTAACAACCCCACTAATCATATTACTCTCGTTGTGGTCTATACACTGACTGGACAGTCTGCAACCCTAACAACCCCACTAATCATATTACTCTCGTTGTGGTCTATACACTGACTGGACAGTCTGTAACCCTAACAACCCCACTAATCATATTACTCTCATTGTTCATAGGTTCATAGGTTCATAGGTTCATAGGTTGGTACTAGGCTATCAGCCCTAGGGCCTATACAAGCCTAGCCAGGACAATTCCCTGGCTATTTCTTCCCACATTATTTACTTTCCTGGACCCCTGTCTAGCAGGGCGACTGACATGATCCCTGGGGTGAATTTCCTTTCTCCCATCCAATCGTCAAGGTTCCTCTTGAAGAGGTCCAAAAAGGCACTCTGCTTGACATGTATGGGCAATCTATTCCAGTGTCTGGGGAGTCTCTGGGTCAGGAACCTATCCCTCCAGCATGTTTTGTTTATTGTGATGACAAGGTTTAGATCCCTGGAGCGTGTAGCTCTGAGGGATTGGGATTTCTTTAAGTGTAGCATGTCCAACAGCTCTGGGTTTGACATGGCCTTGTATGTTAAGCAGAGATCGCCTCTGAGTAGATGATATGTGACAGAGTATAGCTGGAGTTTTTTAAGGCGGTCAGCGTAGGGCATCTGCTTTAGGCCTGTGATTCTTTTAGTGAGGTATTTCTGAGGCCTTTCCAGTTGTTGCAGATGTCTTGAGAGGTACATACCAAATGGGGCGTTGTATTCTATAATGGGTCTAATGAGGGATGAGTACAGTGGGACAATTACCTCCTTTTTACTGGATGAAAAGCCCTTCATGATGAGGTGTGCCACATAGAAGGATTTCCTGACTGTTGTGGCAATGTGGTTATCGAAGGTGAGACCACTGTCCACCTGTGTCCCTAAGTCTCTTATCACACTTTCTGTGTTTAGTGTACTTCCACCTATATGGTAATTCATGGATACATGTTTTTTCCCAAAGGGGATAATACATTTCTTGGCACTGAGCTTGAGCCCATGGTTCTGGCACCAAGCATCTGTTACTGTGAGGCCCTTTTGTAGAGTATCCACATCATTTGGGGATTCAATAATGGCTCCCAGTTTGCAGTCATCTGCAAACTTTGTTAGCCAGAGTCCCTTAGTGTTGACCTGTACTTCAGAGAAGTAGATGCCAAACAAGAGCAGCCCCAGGACTGAACCCTGAGGTACTCCACTTGTCACTTGTCTGGAGCTGGATTTGGAGTCGGCTACTTTTACAGTGTGGGTTCTATCAGTAAGCCATTTAGCAACCCATTGGGTGACATAGGGATTAATGCCCAACTTAGTAAGTTTATCTATGATTCCAGAGTGGGGGATGGTGTCAAAGGCCTTGGCAAGGTCTAGATAGGCTGTGTGGACCACCTTACCCTTGTCCATGGCTCTGGAGACTGATTCAAAGAAGTCATTCAGGTTCAGGAGACAAGATCGGCCCTTCACAAACCCAAACTGGGTGGGGTCCAGTGTTTGAAGGATGCCAATGTCTTTGTTTATAAGTTCCATGATAATACGCTCCATGGCCTTGCAGATAAGGCTTGTCAGACTGATGGGACGGTAGTTTCCGGGATCCAAGGTGGATCCCCTTGTGGATTGGGATAACTGTAGCTCTGCGCCACTCAGTGGGCACGAAACCTGAGGTGAGGCTATGATTAAACATGACACTTAGGTGAGGTGCCAGTTCATATTGTAGTTCATGTAGTACACAGCCCGGGATGTCATCTGGTCCCATGGATGCTGTATTCTTGGCTTTAGAGAGTGCGTTTTGTACCTGTGTGGCCGTTATTACTGGAATTTGGCAATCTTCCGGTATTAAGATGGGCCATTTAGGGGGTGAGAGGGGGGTGAAGTTGGAACTGAATCGATCTGCCAGGATATTGGCAATATCCTTCAGATCAGTATATTTAATGCCATTCTGTTTTAGCTCAGAGCAGATCTGAGCATTGCCATTTAGATTCTTGACATAGTTATAGAATGCTTTGTGGTTGTCTTTGGAATCTTTGGCAATTTTATTTTCGTAACTAGCTTTGGAGGATTTTATGAGGCATCTCAGTTTCTTACTGAGGCTAGTAAGGGAGTTTTTTGCATCCTGGGATTTTCCTCTTTTCTGCAAAAGTTTCTTCCTTGTTAAGTTTGTTTATGGCAGGGGACCACCAGATTGGCTTCCTTTTTGGATGAGAGCATTTTGGTTCTATTTGGGATGGCACGATTCATGCATGAGTGGATGTGCTCGTACAGTGCCTTAGTGTAGGATTCAGCAGTTGAACTTTCAGTTCCTGTCTGCATGGGTGTCATGAAGTTTGTCACTTCTGACTTGAGTAGCATGAAGTTGACTTTGGAGAAGTTTTTTATGGTGGTTTCTTTACTGGGGGGTGGGGGTGGGATGTGGATGTTACGGGTGATTAGCTTATGGTCAGACCTGACTAACGAGGGGGTGACCATAGGTATGGAGCATTGATTTCCCATGTTGGTAATGACCAGGTCTAGGATATTGGAGACCTGGTGGGACTATGGATTAGTTGATCCAGGGCATTGGAATTTATGAATTCCAAGAACCGTTCATAAAGGTGTTGGGACATGAGTAGTTTTCCCAGTTAATGGCAGGTAGTTAAAATCACCCAGTATTAGGGTGTTTGGTTCTATCTTAATATTTTCCAGTATGTTTAGAAAGGTGTAGTGAGAATCTTGGGGTATGGTGGGGGATCTGTAGCAAGCTACAATTTGGATTGCAGTCTTACCTAGTGTTAGTTGCACTTGGAGAATTTCAGACACATTGTGTTGGCCAACTAGCCTGGTGGTGTGAATATCCTTGGTGAATATTGACACTCCTCCACCTTTAATATTTCGGCCCTGGTTTGGTGGCTGAAAAGTGTGGTAAGAGTTGTAGCCTGGTATTGCAGGGGTGCTCTCTGGAGCCGTGAACCAGGTCTCAGTTACTGCACAGATATCGATGTTCTCCATTTTTAGGAGTGCCTCGAGAGAGTGCATTTTGAGGTTTAGACTTCTAGCATTGAGTAGCATTACCTTCAGATTTTGCATGCTTGTACCTGTTACGGTGGTGGTTTTGTCCTTTGAAGTTTGCCTAAAAAGGCACTATAGGGGTGGCAAGAGCCTTAGCCAGTAACCTGAATCCCAGGGGCGACAGGTGCAGACCATCTCTGGCAAAGCATCGTGGTCTGTCAATCATGTCGTCCCAGGCAGACAGATACTAGATCCCCTTTGAATGACACCATAAGCATAGTCAATTGTTGAAGTCAATCATTTTATCCTTATATTGTGGTATCATTCTGGGCGAAGGCAGGATGCTACTTACGGCTAGGGTCATACCTGCCTGGGCCACATGATCCGAGAGCTCTTCCATGTCTCTTTTCATGTAGTCCAGGGAGGTACGTCTCAAGTCATTCACTCCAACATGGACAATGACAGAGTCATATTTGTACTTGTTGTGGACTGACTTGAGTGCATGCGTTATGTGGCGGATCCTGGCACCCGAAAGGCAGCTGACTGTAATTTTCTCCTTATTCAACCTGGTGAGAGGGACATCAGTGTGCTGGACTATAGAGTCACCTATGACTAAAGTGTTAGGTACATTGTCTTGCCTTAGGGGCTGTTGCTGGGTGGCACACTGGTGTTGTGAACTATGTGACACATTGGTTGTGATTGGTGTTTGTTTGCGTTTCAGCTTCAGAGGGGGGTTGTTAGGGTCTATACACTGACTGGACAGTCTGTAACCCTAACAACCCCACTAATCATATTACTCTCGTTGTGGTCTATACACTGACTGGACAGTCTGTAACCCTAACAACCCCACTAATCATATTACTCTCATTGTGGTCTATACACTGACTGGACAGTCTGTAACCCTAACAACCCCACTAATCATATTACTCTCATTGTGGTCTATACACTGACTGGACAGTCTGTAACCCTAACAACCCCACTAATCATATTACTCTCGTTGTGGTCTATACACTGACTGGACAGTCTGTAACCCTAACAACCCCACTAATCATATTACTCTCGTTGTGGTCTATACACTGACTGGACAGTCTGTAACCCTAACAACCCCACTAATCATATTACTCTCGTTGTGGTCTATACACTGACTGGACAGTCTGTAACCCTAACAACCCCACTAATCATATTACTCTCGTTGTGGTCTATACACTGACTGGACAGTCTGTAACCCTAACAACCCCACTAATCATATTACTCTCGTTGTGGTCTATACACTGACTGGACAGTCTGTAACCCTAACAACCCCACTAATCATATTACTCTCATTGTGGTCTATACACTGACTGGACAGTCTGTAACCCTAACAACCCCACTAATCATATTACTCTCGTTGTGGTCTATACACTGACTGGACAGTCTGTAACCCTAACAACCCCACTAATCATATTACTCTCGTTGTGGTCTATACACTGACTGGACAGTCTGTAACCCTAACAACCCCACTAATCATATTACTCTCATTGTGGTCTATACACTGACTGGACAGTCTGTAACCCTAACAACCCCACTAATCATATTACTCTCGTTGTGGTCTATACACTGACTGGACAGTCTGTAACCCTAACAACCCCACTAATCATATTACTCTCGTTGTGGTCTATACACTGACTGGACAGTCTGTAACCCTAACAACCCCACTAATCATATTACTCTCGTTGTGGTCTATACACTGACTGGACAGTCTGTAACCCTAACAACCCCACTAATCATATTACTCTCATTGTGGTCTATACACTGACTGGACAGTCTGTAACCCTAACAACCCCACTAATCATATTACTCTCATTGTGGTCTATACACTGACTGGACAGTCTGTAACCCTAACAACCCCACTAATCATATTACTCTCGTTGTGGTCTATACACTGACTGGACAGTCTGTAACCCTAACAACCCCACTAATCATATTACTCTCGTTGTGGTCTATACACTGACTGGACAGTCTGTAACCCTAACAACCCCACTAATCATATTACTCTCGTTGTGGTCTATACACTGACTGGACAGTCTGTAACCCTAACAACCCCACTAATCATATTACTCTCGTTGTGGTCTATACACTGACTGGACAGTCTGTAACCCTAACAACCCCACTAATCATATTACTCTCATTGTGGTCTATACACTGACTGGACAGTCTGTAACCCTAACAACCCCACTAATCATATTACTCTCGTTGTGGTCTATACACTGACTGGACAGTCTGTAACCCTAACAACCCCACTAATCATATTACTCTCGTTGTGGTCTATACACTGACTGGACAGTCTGTAACCCTAACAACCCCACTAATCATATTACTCTCGTTGTGGTCTATACACTGACTGGACAGTCTGTAACCCTAACAACCCCACTAATCATATTACTCTTGTTGTGGTCTATACACTGACTGGACAGTCTGTAACCCTAACAACCCCACTAATCATATTACTCTCGTTGTGGTCTATACACTGACTGGACAGTCTGTAACCCTAACAACCCCACTAATCATATTACTCTCATTGTGGTCTATACACTGACTGGACAGTCTGTAACCCTAACAACCCCACTAATCATATTACTCTCATTGTGGTCTATACACTGACTGGACAGTCTGTAACCCTAACAACCCCACTAATCATATTACTCTCGTTGTGGTCTATACACTGACTGGACAGTCTGTAACCCTAACAACCCCACTAATCATATTACTCTCGTTGTGGTCTATACACTGACTGGACAGTCTGTAACCCTAACAACCCCACTAATCATATTACTCTTGTTGTGGTCTATACACTGACTGGACAGTCTGTAACCCTAACAACCCCACTAATCATATTACTCTCGTTGTGGTCTATACACTGACTGGACAGTCTGTAACCCTAACAACCCCACTAATCATATTACTCTCGTTGTGGTCTATACACTGACTGGACAGTCTGTAACCCTAACAACCCCACTAATCATATTACTCTCGTTGTGGTCTATACACTGACTGGACAGTCTGTAACCCTAACAACCCCACTAATCATATTACTCTCGTTGTGGTCTATACACTGACTGGACAGTCTGTAACCCTAACAACCCCACTAATCATATTACTCTCGTTGTGGTCTATACACTGACTGGACAGTCTGTAACCCTAACAACCCCACTAATCATATTACTCTCGTTGTGGTCTATACACTGACTGGACAGTCTGTAACCCTAACAACCCCACTAATCATATTACTCTCGTTGTGGTCTATACACTGACTGGACAGTCTGTAACCCTAACAACCCCACTAATCATATTACTCTCGTTGTGGTCTATACACTGACTGGACAGTCTGTAACCCTAACAACCCCACTAATCATATTACTCTCGTTGTGGTCTATACACTGACTGGACAGTCTGTAACCCTAACAACCCCACTAATCATATTACTCTCGTTGTGGTCTATACACTGACTGGACAGTCTGTAACCCTAACAACCCCACTAATCATATTACTCTCATTGTGGTCTATACACTGACTGGACAGTCTGTAACCCTAACAACCCCACTAATCATATTACTCTCGTTGTGGTCTATACACTGACTGGACAGTCTGTAACCCTAACAACCCCACTAATCATATTACTCTCGTTGTGGTCTATACACTGACTGGACAGTCTGTAACCCTAACAACCCCACTAATCATATTACTCTCATTGTGGTCTATACACTGACTGGACAGTCTGTAACCCTAACAACCCCACTAATCATATTACTCTCGTTGTGGTCTATACACTGACTGGACAGTCTGTAACCCTAACAACCCCACTAATCATATTACTCTCGTTGTGGTCTATACACTGACTGGACAGTCTGTAACCCTAACAACCCCACTAATCATATTACTCTCGTTGTGGTCTATACACTGACTGGACAGTCTGTAACCCTAACAACCCCACTAATCATATTACTCTCGTTGTGGTCTATACACTGACTGGACAGTCTGTAACCCTAACAACCCCACTAATCATATTACTCTCGTTGTGGTCTATACACTGACTGGACAGTCTGTAACCCTAACAACCCCACTAATCATATTACTCTCATTGTGGTCTATACACTGACTGGACAGTCTGTAACCCTAACAACCCCACTAATCATATTACTCTCATTGTGGTCTATACACTGACTGGACAGTCTGTAACCCTAACAACCCCACTAATCATATTACTCTCGTTGTGGTCTATACACTGACTGGACAGTCTGTAACCCTAACAACCCCACTAATCATATTACTCTCGTTGTGGTCTATACACTGACTGGACAGTCTGTAACCCTAACAACCCCACTAATCATATTACTCTCATTGTGGTCTATACACTGACTGGACAGTCTGTAACCCTAACAACCCCACTAATCATATTACTCTCATTGTGGTCTATACACTGACTGGACAGTCTGTAACCCTAACAACCCCACTAATCATATTACTCTCATTGTGGTCTATACACTGACTGGACAGTCTGTAACCCTAACAACCCCACTAATCATATTACTCTCGTTGTGGTCTATACACTGACTGGACAGTCTGTAACCCTAACAACCCCACTAATCATATTACTCTCATTGTGGTCTATACACTGACTGGACAGTCTGTAACCCTAACAACCCCACTAATCATATTACTCTCGTTGTGGTCTATACACTGACTGGACAGTCTGTAACCCTAACAACCCCACTAATCATATTACTCTCGTTGTGGTCTATACACTGACTGGACAGTCTGTAACCCTAACAACCCCACTAATCATATTACTCTCGTTGTGGTCTATACACTGACTGGACAGTCTGTAACCCTAACAACCCCACTAATCATATTACTCTCGTTGTGGTCTATACACTGACTGGACAGTCTGTAACCCTAACAACCCCACTAATCATATTACTCTCGTTGTGGTCTATACACTGACTGGACAGTCTGTAACCCTAACAACCCCACTAATCATATTACTCTCGTTGTGGTCTATACACTGACTGGACAGTCTGTAACCCTAACAACCCCACTAATCATATTACTCTCGTTGTGGTCTATACACTGACTGGACAGTCTGTAACCCTAACAACCCCACTAATCATATTACTCTCGTTGTGGTCTATACACTGACTGGACAGTCTGTAACCCTAACAACCCCACTAATCATATTACTCTCGTTGTGGTCTATACACTGACTGGACAGTCTGTAACCCTAACAACCCCACTAATCATATTACTCTCGTTGTGGTCTATACACTGACTGGACAGTCTGTAACCCTAACAACCCCACTAATCATATTACTCTCATTGTGGTCTATACACTGACTGGACAGTCTGTAACCCTAACAACCCCACTAATCATATTACTCTCGTTGTGGTCTATACACTGACTGGACAGTCTGTAACCCTAACAACCCCACTAATCATATTACTCTCGTTGTGGTCTATACACTGACTGGACAGTCTGTAACCCTAACAACCCCACTAATCATATTACTCTCGTTGTGGTCTATACACTGACTGGACAGTCTGTAACCCTAACAACCCCACTAATCATATTACTCTCGTTGTGGTCTATACACTGACTGGACAGTCTGTAACCCTAACAACCCCACTAATCATATTACTCTCGTTGTGGTCTATACACTGACTGGACAGTCTGTAACCCTAACAACCCCACTAATCATATTACTCTCGTTGTGGTCTATACACTGACTGGACAGTCTGTAACCCTAACAACCCCACTAATCATATTACTCTCGTTGTGGTCTATACACTGACTGGACAGTCTGTAACCCTAACAACCCCACTAATCATATTACTCTCGTTGTGGTCTATACACTGACTGGACAGTCTGTAACCCTAACAACCCCACTAATCATATTACTCTCATTGTGGTCTATACACTGACTGGACAGTCTGTAACCCTAACAACCCCACTAATCATATTACTCTCGTTGTGGTCTATACACTGACTGGACAGTCTGTAACCCTAACAACCCCACTAATCATATTACTCTCATTGTGGTCTATACACTGACTGGACAGTCTGTAACCCTAACAACCCCACTAATCATATTACTCTCGTTGTGGTCTATACACTGACTGGACAGTCTGTAACCCTAACAACCCCACTAATCATATTACTCTCGTTGTGGTCTATACACTGACTGGACAGTCTGTAACCCTAACAACCCCACTAATCATATTACTCTCGTTGTGGTCTATACACTGACTGGACAGTCTGTAACCCTAACAACCCCACTAATCATATTACTCTCGTTGTGGTCTATACACTGACTGGACAGTCTGTAACCCTAACAACCCCACTAATCATATTACTCTCATTGTGGTCTATACACTGACTGGACAGTCTGTAACCCTAACAACCCCACTAATCATATTACTCTCATTGTGGTCTATACACTGACTGGACAGTCTGTAACCCTAACAACCCCACTAATCATATTACTCTCATTGTGGTCTATACACTGACTGGACAGTCTGTAACCCTAACAACCCCACTAATCATATTACTCTCATTGTGGTCTATACACTGACTGGACAGTCTGTAACCCTAACAACCCCACTAATCATATTACTCTCGTTGTGGTCTATACACTGACTGGACAGTCTGTAACCCTAACAACCCCACTAATCATATTACTCTCGTTGTGGTCTATACACTGACTGGACAGTCTGTAACCCTAACAACCCCACTAATCATATTACTCTCATTGTGGTCTATACACTGACTGGACAGTCTGTAACCCTAACAACCCCACTAATCATATTACTCTCGTTGTGGTCTATACACTGACTGGACAGTCTGTAACCCTAACAACCCCACTAATCATATTACTCTCGTTGTGGTCTATACACTGACTGGACAGTCTGTAACCCTAACAACCCCACTAATCATATTACTCTCGTTGTGGTCTATACACTGACTGGACAGTCTGTAACCCTAACAACCCCACTAATCATATTACTCTCATTGTGGTCTATACACTGACTGGACAGTCTGTAACCCTAACAACCCCACTAATCATATTACTCTCGTTGTGGTCTATACACTGACTGGACAGTCTGTAACCCTAACAACCCCACTAATCATATTACTCTCGTTGTGGTCTATACACTGACTGGACAGTCTGTAACCCTAACAACCCCACTAATCATATTACTCTCATTGTGGTCTATACACTGACTGGACAGTCTGTAACCCTAACAACCCCACTAATCATATTACTCTCGTTGTGGTCTATACACTGACTGGACAGTCTGTAACCCTAACAACCCCACTAATCATATTACTCTCGTTGTGGTCTATACACTGACTGGACAGTCTGTAACCCTAACAACCCCACTAATCATATTACTCTCGTTGTGGTCTATACACTGACTGGACAGTCTGTAACCCTAACAACCCCACTAATCATATTACTCTCGTTGTGGTCTATACACTGACTGGACAGTCTGTAACCCTAACAACCCCACTAATCATATTACTCTCGTTGTGGTCTATACACTGACTGGACAGTCTGTAACCCTAACAACCCCACTAATCATATTACTCTCGTTGTGGTCTATACACTGACTGGACAGTCTGTAACCCTAACAACCCCACTAATCATATTACTCTCATTGTGGTCTATACACTGACTGGACAGTCTGTAACCCTAACAACCCCACTAATCATATTACTCTCATTGTGGTCTATACACTGACTGGACAGTCTGTAACCCTAACAACCCCACTAATCATATTACTCTCATTGTGGTCTATACACTGACTGGACAGTCTGTAACCCTAACAACCCCACTAATCATATTACTCTCGTTGTGGTCTATACACTGACTGGACAGTCTGTAACCCTAACAACCCCACTAATCATATTACTCTCGTTGTGGTCTATACACTGACTGGACAGTCTGTAACCCTAACAACCCCACTAATCATATTACTCTCGTTGTGGTCTATACACTGACTGGACAGTCTGTAACCCTAACAACCCCACTAATCATATTACTCTCGTTGTGGTCTATACACTGACTGGACAGTCTGTAACCCTAACAACCCCACTAATCATATTACTCTCGTTGTGGTCTATACACTGACTGGACAGTCTGTAACCCTAACAACCCCACTAATCATATTACTCTCGTTGTGGTCTATACACTGACTGGACAGTCTGTAACCCTAACAACCCCACTAATCATATTACTCGTTGTGGTCTATACACTGACTGGACAGTCTGTAACCCTAACAACCCCACTAATCATATTACTCTCGTTGTGGTCTATACACTGACTGGACAGTCTGTAACCCTAACAACCCCACTAATCATATTACTCGTTGTGGTCTATACACTGACTGGACAGTCTGTAACCCTAACAACCCCACTAATCATATTACTCTCGTTGTGGTCTATACACTGACTGGACAGTCTGTAACCCTAACAACCCCACTAATCATATTACTCTCGTTGTGGTCTATACACTGACTGGACAGTCTGTAACCCTAACAACCCCACTAATCATATTACTCTCGTTGTGGTCTATACACTGACTGGACAGTCTGTAACCCTAACAACCCCACTAATCATATTACTCTCGTTGTGGTCTATACACTGACTGGACAGTCTGTAACCCTAACAACCCCACTAATCATATTACTCTCGTTGTGGTCTATACACTGACTGGACAGTCTGTAACCCTAACAACCCCACTAATCATATTACTCTCGTTGTGGTCTATACACTGACTGGACAGTCTGTAACCCTAACAACCCCACTAATCATATTACTCTCGTTGTGGTCTATACACTGACTGGACAGTCTGTAACCCTAACAACCCCACTAATCATATTACTCTCATTGTGGTCTATACACTGACTGGACAGTCTGTAACCCTAACAACCCCACTAATCATATTACTCTCGTTGTGGTCTATACACTGACTGGACAGTCTGTAACCCTAACAACCCCACTAATCATATTACTCTCGTTGTGGTCTATACACTGACTGGACAGTCTGTAACCCTAACAACCCCACTAATCATATTACTCTCATTGTGGTCTATACACTGACTGGACAGTCTGTAACCCTAACAACCCCACTAATCATATTACTCTCGTTGTGGTCTATACACTGACTGGACAGTCTGTAACCCTAACAACCCCACTAATCATATTACTCTCGTTGTGGTCTATACACTGACTGGACAGTCTGTAACCCTAACAACCCCACTAATCATATTACTCTCGTTGTGGTCTATACACTGACTGGACAGTCTGTAACCCTAACAACCCCACTAATCATATTACTCTCATTGTGGTCTATACACTGACTGGACAGTCTGTAACCCTAACAACCCCACTAATCATATTACTCTCGTTGTGGTCTATACACTGACTGGACAGTCTGTAACCCTAACAACCCCACTAATCATATTACTCTCATTGTGGTCTATACACTGACTGGACAGTCTGTAACCCTAACAACCCCACTAATCATATTACTCTCGTTGTGGTCTATACACTGACTGGACAGTCTGTAACCCTAACAACCCCACTAATCATATTACTCTCATTGTGGTCTATACACTGACTGGACAGTCTGTAACCCTAACAACCCCACTAATCATATTACTCTCGTTGTGGTCTATACACTGACTGGACAGTCTGTAACCCTAACAACCCCACTAATCATATTACTCTCGTTGTGGTCTATACACTGACTGGACAGTCTGTAACCCTAACAACCCCACTAATCATATTACTCTCGTTGTGGTCTATACACTGACTGGACAGTCTGTAACCCTAACAACCCCACTAATCATATTACTCTCATTGTGGTCTATACACTGACTGGACAGTCTGTAACCCTAACAACCCCACTAATCATATTACTCTCGTTGTGGTCTATACACTGACTGGACAGTCTGTAACCCTAACAACCCCACTAATCATATTACTCTCGTTGTGGTCTATACACTGACTGGACAGTCTGTAACCCTAACAACCCCACTAATCATATTACTCTCGTTGTGGTCTATACACTGACTGGACAGTCTGTAACCCTAACAACCCCACTAATCATATTACTCTCGTTGTGGTCTATACACTGACTGGACAGTCTGTAACCCTAACAACCCCACTAATCATATTACTCTCGTTGTGGTCTATACACTGACTGGACAGTCTGTAACCCTAACAACCCCACTAATCATATTACTCTCGTTGTGGTCTATACACTGACTGGACAGTCTGTAACCCTAACAACCCCACTAATCATATTACTCTCGTTGTGGTCTATACACTGACTGGACAGTCTGTAACCCTAACAACCCCACTAATCATATTACTCTCGTTGTGGTCTATACACTGACTGGACAGTCTGTAACCCTAACAACCCCACTAATCATATTACTCTCGTTGTGGTCTATACACTGACTGGACAGTCTGTAACCCTAACAACCCCACTAATCATATTACTCTCGTTGTGGTCTATACACTGACTGGACAGTCTGTAACCCTAACAACCCCACTAATCATATTACTCTCATTGTGGTCTATACACTGACTGGACAGTCTGTAACCCTAACAACCCCACTAATCATATTACTCTCATTGTGGTCTATACACTGACTGGACAGTCTGTAACCCTAACAACCCCACTAATCATATTACTCTCGTTGTGGTCTATACACTGACTGGACAGTCTGTAACCCTAACAACCCCACTAATCATATTACTCTCATTGTGGTCTATACACTGACTGGACAGTCTGTAACCCTAACAACCCCACTAATCATATTACTCTCGTTGTGGTCTATACACTGACTGGACAGTCTGTAACCCTAACAACCCCACTAATCATATTACTCTCGTTGTGGTCTATACACTGACTGGACAGTCTGTAACCCTAACAACCCCACTAATCATATTACTCTCATTGTGGTCTATACACTGACTGGACAGTCTGTAACCCTAACAACCCCACTAATCATATTACTCTCGTTGTGGTCTATACACTGACTGGACAGTCTGTAACCCTAACAACCCCACTAATCATATTACTCTCGTTGTGGTCTATACACTGACTGGACAGTCTGTAACCCTAACAACCCCACTAATCATATTACTCTCATTGTGGTCTATACACTGACTGGACAGTCTGTAACCCTAACAACCCCACTAATCATATTACTCTCATTGTGGTCTATACACTGACTGGACAGTCTGTAACCCTAACAACCCCACTAATCATATTACTCTCGTTGTGGTCTATACACTGACTGGACAGTCTGTAACCCTAACAACCCCACTAATCATATTACTCTCGTTGTGGTCTACTTG